>NW_023494360.1:0-21339 GCF_013265735.2 Oncorhynchus mykiss
CCCGCGCTTCATTGAATTTCTTCACTTTGACATTCAGAGCACTGGGCAGAAATCACATCGCGTCATCACCCACCTTGGGCCTTCGCGATGCTTTGTTTTAATTAAACAGTCGGATTCCCCTGGTCCGCACCAGTTCTAAGTCAGCTGCTAGGCGCCGGCCGAGGCAACCCGCCGGAGACCCCGCGTAAACGGGGCCAGCGAGCACCGTAGCTGGGGAGATCCGCGAGAAGGGCCCGGCACGCGTCCAGAGTCGCCGCTGCCAACCACCAACCAGACCCCCACCGATCCACCTTCGGGACGCCGACGGACACCACCCCAATGAACCCCCATAAGCAGCCCCTTGCGAGACCACAAACGAGAGCCCACGAGATGGGCCGCACAACGAACTTCCAGCAGTGGCGAGAGAAAGGAGGCGGAGCAACTGCTCCCCCAGCCGCGGCTCGAGCCCAGCCCCGCTTCGCACCCCAGCCCGACCGACCCAGCCCTTAGAGCCAATCCTTATCCCGAAGTTACGGATCTGACTTGCCGACTTCCCTTACATACCTTAAGGGAACATTTCGGCATTTCGTGTATGATCAGTGAGAAAGTCCATATTGCAAATGTACGGTCCCTTACCCGACGTCCGAAATCGTTTGTAAAATTCACGGTCGGCGTCGGGACGTGCGGTAGGGCCGGACCTACCGGGAAGTCGTCGAATGAACTTTGTCGGACTTTCGGTTCCCGTTTAAAAAAAAAAACAAGTTTCGGACCGTTTTTCCGCCGTCCCGGACACTCCCACCAGATGGCATACGGAATCATATGGCAATTTGGCAAAACATCACGAATCGCGAAAATATTTTGAAGCCGAAACTTGGCGAGCGTAGGTTTGGCTCAAGGGGCAGTTGGCCCCGAACGGGATGGCGTCTAGGCCTCGACGGTTTTTGAGCTACGGCCATTTTTCTGGGATTAAAGGCTTAAAATGGAAGTAGAGAAATTATTTTTCCACTTCAGGTCAAAGCCAAGGAGCCTCCGGTGTCAATAAAAAAAGAACCAGCCATTTATCTATCGTCATTTAAGAGAAACGGAACAATGACAAATTGGTGATGGTCACAAATAGGCGTTTTTTTTTTTCAACGGTTACAGATCCAGTTGCAGGGTGTTCATACGAATCTTTTTAAAGTGTGCTGCGGAGCTCTGCGACATTTCTGTGATTTTCTATGATTTTCTGAAATAACACAATAACCGACCATTAGAATAGTAGGCCCAAAATGAAGCCTGCCCCACAATGTCATTTGCTTTTGAGTGACAGTGAGAGAACCGTTAGGGTGAGAAGAAAAATTCCACCACATGAATGTTCCTAAGGTCCTCCCGATCTCAACAAGCCTAACCTTGACCGTGTGGCATTAACCCTTCACAGTAAAACAGGGTTTTTTGATCTCACAGATTACAGTGTCATCTCTCCCCATAGGAATACATTGCCTGCACCCCTAATTTCAACCTGAGGCCTATGTGGGTTATGAATGCCGTATGAACCTGTCTTCGGTACCAGTCCATCAGGCCACTATGAGGTCTACCTGTGTCGATTCTAAGCTTCCTGGACCAACCGGAAGTGGTTAAAATGCCCCTAAAAGTGTTTACCCATACACTGCATGCAGTTTGATAGACATAGTGCATTCAACCCTGTGTAGATCAGTCAATTCTTAACGTAAGGACTTAAAACTCAGGATTCTGTAACAGCATACCCCAATGAGGATATGTGTTGATTTATAACTTCCTGTGCCAACCGGAAGTGCCATAATTGGTGTCTCAGGGGCTGTTTCGAAGGGTTAAAAAATTCTGATCTGTCCAAAACTTCATATGTGTGATTAGGCAACCCCCATGAACTGTAAATCAGTCATTTTTCCCAAAAAAAATCAAAGGAAAAAAAAATTGCACTAAAACACAACTTGGATGGAGGGACGTATTGGGGTGCGTAGAGACAGACAGTGGCTGCAATAGTTAGCTTTGTTCGAGCTAAAAAAGAACGGTCGGACCTAGAGTTCCGAAACTTTAGAAACCTGTTCTAGACCTCCGGGCCATGGTGCGTGGCGAGTTACGTGGCTCTAGACGGTTCTCGGACCGAGAAACAGCCTCGTACATTCGCCATAACTTCAATTCATTTTTGCATCACGAAAATGACGACGTTTAGAAAAGTCTCAGAGACGCAAGGCTAGGTGCGTTGAAACCGGCTCGGCCCATAGAGACGGACCCCAAAGTTTCTGTCCGATAGCTCGTTCAAGGACCCCGTAGCAAGGCATGGAAATAAGTGGATTTTCAGCACCAATTAGGGTTTTTCTCGGACACCAAATGACCTATCGAGCCGAAACTCGGGATTCGGGGTCGCCTCACATAGGACTTCGCATAATGTCCGAACTGGACCCGCAGCTAGAACGTAACTATGTGTTTTACCTTTTTATTATGTTTTAAACTAGAGGCGCTGTGAATTATGGGACTGCTCTGACATATATGATAGTTGGCATCTAAATGAGTAGGAAACAGTGGGTTTGGTGTCATAATGACATCTAATTGACTGATGGACACTGACTTGCTAGTTGACTTTTGTACATTTGCAATATGTTTAAACAGAGAGGGACCATCACCAAAATGGCATTCTGAAATCAACACAAAAAATGGCATCACCATAGTCTCCAGACTGTGCTGAGTTCAACGAGCTATCCCGCTTGACCGTAGCTCGCTCGGTCTAGGCGCAGCAACCATTAGAATATTAGGCCCAAAATGAAGCCTGCACCACAATGTCATTTGCTTTTGGGTGAGAGTGAGAGAACCGTTAGGGTGAGAAGAAAAATTCCACCATAGGAATGTTCCTAAGGTCCTCCCGATCTGAACAAGCCTAACCTTGACCGTGTGGCATTAACCCTTCACAGTAAAACAGGGTTTTTTGATCTCACAGATTACAGTGTCATCTCTCCCCATAGGAATACATAGCCTGCACCACAAAATTCAACCTGAGGCCTATGTGGGTTATGAATGCCGTATGAACCTGTCTTCGGTACCAGTCCATCAGGCCACTATGAGGTCTACCTGTGTTGATTCTAAGCTTCCTGGACCAACCGGAAGTGGTTCAAATCAACCTAAAAGTGTTTACCCATACACTGCCTGCAGTTTGATAGACATGGTGCATTCAACCCTGTGTAGATCAGTCAATTCTTAACGTAAAGACTTAAAACTCGGGATTCTGTAAGTGGCCATGTCAATCAATACATGTGGTGATTTATAGCTTCCTGTGCCAACCGGAAGTGCCATAATTGGTGTCTCAGGGGCTGTTTCGAAGGGTTAAAAAAGTCAGATCTGTCCAAAACTTCATATGTGTGATTAGGCAACCCCCATGAACTGTAAATCAGTCATTTTTCCCCAAAAAAATCAAAGGAAAAAAAAATTGCACTAAAACACAACTTGGATGGAGGGACGTATTGGGGTGCGTAGAGACAGACAGTGGCTGCAATAGTTAGCTTTGTTCGAGCTAAAAAAGAACGGTCGGACCTAGAGTTCCGAAACTTTAGAAACCTGTTCTAGACCTCCGGGCCATGGTGCGTGGCGAGTTACGTGGCTCTAGACGGTTCTCGGACCGAGAAACAGCCTCGTACATTTGAAATAACTTCAATTCATTTTTGCATCACGAAAATGACGACGTTTAGAAATGTCCCAGAGTCGCAAGACTAGGTGCATTGCGAACGTCTCGGCCCATATAGACAGACCCCAACGTTTCTGTCCGATAGCTCATTCAAGGACCCCGTAGCAAGTCATGGAAAATAGTGGATTTTCAGCACCAATTAGGGTTTTTCTCGGACACCAAATGACCTATCGAGCCGAAACTCGGGATTCGGGGTCGCCTCACATAGGACTTCACATAATGTCCGAACTGGACCCGCAGCTAGAACGTAACTATGTGTTTTACCTTTTTATTAGGTTTTCAACTGAAGGCGCTGTGAATTATGGGACTGCTCTGACATATGTGATAGTTGGCTACTAAATGAGTAGGAAAAAGTGGGTTTGGTGTCAATTGATATGCATTTGGTGTCATAATGACATCTAATTGACTGATGGACACTGACTTGCTAGTTGACTTTTGTACATTTGCAATATGTTTAAACGGAGAGGGACCATCACCAAAATGGCATTCTGAAATCAACACAAAAAATGGCATCACCATAGTCTCCAGACTGTTCTGAGTTCAACGAGCTATCCCGCTTGACCGTAGCTCGCTCGGTCTAGGCGCAGCGACCATTACAATAGTAGGCCCAAAATGAAGCCTGCACCACAATGTCATTTGCTTTTGGGTGACAGTGAGAGAACCGTTAGAGTGAGAAGAAAAATTCCACCACATGAATGTTCCTAAGGTCCTCCCGATCTGAACAAGCCTAACCTTGACCGTGTGGCATTAACCCTTCACAGTAAAACAGTGTTTTTTGATCTCACAGATTACAGTGTCATCTCTCCCCATAGGAATACATTGCCTGCACCCCTAATTTCAACCTGAGGCCTATGTGGGTTATGAATGCCGTATGAACCTGTCTTCGGTACCAGTCCATCAGGCCACTATGAGGTCTACCTGTGTTGATTCTAAGCTTCCTGGACCAACCGGAAGTGGTTAAAATGCCCCTAAAAGTGTTTACCCATACACTGCATGCAGTTTGATAGACATAGTGCATTCAACCCTGTGTAGATCAGTCAATTCTTAACGTAAGGACTTAAAACTCCGGATTCTGTAACAGCATACCCCAATGAGGATATGTGTTGATTTATAACTTCCTGTGCCAACCGGAAGTGCCATAATTGGTGTCTCAGGGGCTGTTTCGAAGGGTTAAAAAAGTCTGATCTTTCCAAAACTTCATATGTGTGATTAGGCAACCCCCATGAACTGTAAATCAGTCATTTTTCCCAAAAAAAATCAAAGGAAAAAAAAATTGCACTAAAACACAACTTGGATGGAGGGACGTATTGGGGTGCGTAGAGACAGACAGTGGCTCCAATAGTTAGCTTTGTTGGAGCTAAAAAAGAACCGTCGGACCTAGAGTTCCGAAACTTTAGAAACCTGTTCTAGACCTCCCGTAGATGGTGCGTGGTGAGTTACGTGGCTCTAGAAGGTTCTCGGACCGAGAAACAGCCTCGTACATTTGAAATAACTTCAATTCATTTTTGCATCACGAAAATGACGACATTTAGAAATGTCCCAGAGTCGCAAGACTAGGTGCATTGCGAACGTCTCGGCCCATATAGACAGACCCCAACGTTTCTGTCCGATATCTCATTCAAGGACCCCGTAGCAAGTCATGGAAAATAGTGGATTTTCAGCACCAATTAGGGTTTTTCTCGGACACCAAATGACCTATCGAGCCGAAACTTGGGATTCGGGGTCGCCTCAGCTAGGCCAACACATAAGATAAGAAATGGACCCGCAGCTAGAACGTAACTACGTGGTTTATGGTTTTTTTATGGTTTGTACCGAAGGCGTTGTGAATTTTGGGCCAGCTCTGAAGTATGTAATAGTTGGCTACTAAACGAGTTGGAAAAAGTGGGTTTGGTGTCAGTTTGTATCAGTTTGGTGGTCAGAATGATATCTAATTGACTGATGGACTCTTGTCCACTTGACTCTTGTACATTTGCAATATGATTCTATAGTGAAAAAACGTCACCAAAAGCGACATTCTGAAATCAACCCAAACGAGCGATTGAGATGACCCAGAATCACTGCAAAGCCATCCCGAGTTCATCGGGCCAGTCAATTTCACATTCCTGCAGGATTTTTATAGCATGACAAATTCGTGATGGTACCTGCCCATTAAAACATATTGCAAATGCACAGTGACTTTGAAAAAGTAAGAAACAAAAAAAAATACATCTAAAATTTTTTGAGCATGACAAATTCGTGATGGTACCTGCCCATTGAAACATATTCCAAATGCACAGTGACTTTGAAAAAGTAAGGAAACAAAAAAAAATACATCTAAAAAATTTTGAGCATGACAAATTCGTGATGGTACCTGCCCATTGAAACATATTGCAAATGCACAGTGACTTTGAAAAAGTAAGGAAACATAAACAAATTCAATAAACAAATTCGTGATGGTACCTGCCCATTGAAACATATTGCAAATGCACAGTGACTTTGAAAAAGTAAGGAAACATAAACAAATTCGATAAACAAATTCGTGATGGTACCTGCCCATTAAAACATATTCCAAATGCACAGTGACTTTGAAAAAGTAAGAAACAAAAAAAAATACATCTAAAAAATTTTGAGCATGACAAATTCGTGATGGTACCTGCCCATTGAAACATATTGCAAATGCACAGTGACTTTGAAAAAGTAAGGAAACATAAACAAATTCGATAAACAAATTCGTGATGGTACCTGCCCATTAAAACATATTCCAAATGCACAGTGACTTTGAAAAAGTAAGGAAACAAAAAAAAATACATCTAAAAAATTTTGAGCATGACAAATTCGTGATGGTACCTGCCCATTGAAACATATTGCAAATGCACAGTGACTTTGAAAAAGTAAGGAAACATAAACAAATTCGATAAACAAATTCGTGATGGTACCTGCCCATTGAAACATATTGCAAATGCACAGTGACTTTGAAAAAGTAAGGAAACATAAACAAATTCGATAAACAAATTCGTGATGGTACCTGCCCATTAAAACATATTCCAAATGCACAGTGGCTTTGAAAAAGTAAGAAACAAAAAAAAATACATCTAAAAAATTTTGAGCATGACAAATTCGTGATGGTACCTGCCCATTGAAACATATTGCAAATGCACAGTGACTTTGAAAAAGTAAGGAAACATAAACAAATTCGATAAACAAATTCGTGATGGTACCTGCCCATTAAAACATATTCCAAATGCACAGTGACTTTGAAAAAGTAAGGAAACAAAAAAAAATACATCTAAAAAATGTTGAGCATGACAAATTCGTGATGGTACCTGCCCATTGAAACATATTGCAAATGCACAGTGACTTTGAAAAAGTAAGGAAACATAAACAAATTCGATAAACAAATTCGTGATGGTACCTGCCCATTGAAACATATTGCAAATGCACAGTGACTTTGAAAAAGTAAGGAAACATAAACAAATTCGATAAACAAATTCGTGATGGTACCTGCCCATTAAAACATATTCCAAATGCACAGTGACTTTGAAAAAGTAAGAAACAAAAAAAAATACATCTAAAAAATTTTGAGCATGACAAATTCGTGATGGTACCTGCCCATTGAAACATATTGCAAATGCACAGTGACTTTGAAAAAGTAAGGAAACATAAACAAATTCGATAAACAAATTCGTGATGGTACCTGCCCATTAAAACATATTCCAAATGCACAGTGACTTTGAAAAAGTAAGAAACAAAAAAAAATACATCTAAAAAATTTTGAGCATGACAAATTCGTGATGGTACCTGCCCATTGAAACATATTGCAAATGCACAGTGACTTTGAAAAAGTAAGGAAACATAAACAAATTCGATAAACAAATTCGTGATGGTACCTGCCCATTAAAACATATTCCAAATGCACAGTGACTTTGAAAAAGTAAGGAAACAAAAAAAAATACATCTAAAAAATTTTGAGCATGACAAATTCGTGATGGTACCTGCCCATTGAAACATATTGCAAATGCACAGTGACTTTGAAAAAGTAAGGAAACATAAACAAATTCGATAAACAAATTCGTGATGGTACCTGCCCATTGAAACATATTGCAAATGCACAGTGACTTTGAAAAAGTAAGAAACAAAAAAAAATACATCTAAAAAATTTTGAGCATGACAAATTCGTGATGGTACCTGCCCATTGAAACATATTGCAAATGCACAGTGACTTTGAAAAAGTAAGGAAACATAAACAAATTCGATAAACAAATTAGTGATGGTACCTGCCCATTAAAACATATTCCAAATGCACAGTGACTTTGAAAAAGTAAGAAACAAAAAAAAATACATCTAAAAAATTTTGAGCATGACAAATTCGTGATGGTACCTGCCCATTGAAACATATTGCAAATGCACAGTGACTTTGAAAAAGTAAGGAAACATAAACAAATTCGATAAACAAATTCGTGATGGTACCTGCCCATTAAAACATATTCCAAATGCACAGTGACTTTGAAAAAGTAAGAAACAAAAAAAAATACATCTAAAATTTTTTGAGCATGACAAATTCGTGATGGTACCTGCCCATTGAAACATATTGCAAATGCACAGTGACTTTGAAAAAGTAAGGAAACATAAACAAATTCGATAAACAAATTTGTGATGGTACCTGCCCATTAAAACATATTCCAAATGCACAGTGACTTTGAAAAAGTAAGAAACAAAAAAAAATACATCTAAAAAATTTTGAGCATGACAAATTCGTGATGGTACCTGCCCATTGAAACATATTGCAAATGCACAGTGACTTTGAAAAAGTAAGGAAACATAAACAAATTCGATGAACAAATTCGTGATGGTACCTGCCCATTAAAACATATTCCAAATGCACAGTGACTTTGAAAAAGTAAGAAACAAAAAAAAATACATCTAAAAAATTTTGAGCATGACAAATTCGTGATGGTACCTGCCCATTGAAACATATTGCAAATGCACAGTGACTTTGAAAAAGTAAGGAAACATAAACAAATTCGATAAACAAATTCGTGATGGTACCTGCCCATTAAAACATATTCCAAATGCACAGTGACTTTGAAAAAGTAAGAAACAAAAAAAAATACATCTAAAAAATTTTGAGCATGACAAATTCGTGATGGTACCTGCCCATTGAAACATATTGCAAATGCACAGTGACTTTGAAAAAGTAAGGAAACATAAACAAATTCGATAAACAAATTCGTGATGGTACCTGCCCATTAAAACATATTCCAAATGCACAGTGACTTTGAAAAAGTAAGGAAACAAAAAAAAATACATCTAAAAAATTTTGAGCATGACAAATTCGTGATGGTACCTGCCCACTGAAACATATTGCAAATGCACAGTGACTTTGAAAAAGTAAGGAAACATAAACAAATTCGCTAAACAAATTCGTGATGGTACCTGCCCATTAAAACATATTCCAAATGCACAGTGACTTTGAAAAAGTAAGAAACAAAAAAAAATACATCTAAAATTTTTTGAGCATGACAAATTCGTGATGGTACCTGCCCATTGAAACATATTGCAAATGCACAGTGACTTTGAAAAAGTAAGGAAACATAAACAAATTCGATAAACAAATTCGTGATGGTACCTGCCCATTAAAACATATTCCAAATGCACAGTGACTTTGAAAAAGTAAGAAACAAAAAAAAATACATCTAAAAAATTTTGAGCATGACAAATTCGTGATGGTACCTGCCCATTGAAACATATTGCAAATGCACAGTGACTTTGAAAAAGTAAGGAAACATAAACAAATTCGATAAACAAATTCGTGATGGTACCTGCCCATTAAAACATATTCCAAATGCACAGTGACTTTGAAAAAGTAAGGAAACAAAAAAAAATACATCTAAAAAATTTTGAGCATGACAAATTCGTGATGGTACCTGCCCATTGAAACATATTGCAAATGCACAGTGACTTTGAAAAAGTAAGGAAACATAAACAAATTCGATAAACAAATTCGTGATGGTACCTGCCCATTGAAACATATTGCAAATGCACAGTGACTTTGAAAAAGTAAGGAAACATAAACAAATTCGATAAACAAATTCGTGATGGTACCTGCCCATTAAAACATATTCCAAATGCACAGTGACTTTGAAAAAGTAAGAAACAAAAAAAAATACATCTAAAAAATTTTGAGCATGACAAATTCGTGATGGTACCTGCCCATTGAAACATATTGCAAATGCACAGTGACTTTGAAAAAGTAAGGAAACATAAACAAATTCGATAAACAAATTCGTGATGGTACCTGCCCATTAAAACATATTCCAAATGCACAGTGACTTTGAAAAAGTAAGAAAAAAAAAAAAAAAATACATCTAAAAAATTTTGAGCATGACAAATTCGTGATGGTACCTGCCCATTGAAACATATTGCAAATGCACAGTGACTTTGAAAAAGTAAGGAAACATAAACAAATTCGATAAACAAATTCGTGATGGTACCTGCCCATTAAAACATATTCCAAATGCACAGTGACTTTGAAAAAGTAAGGAAACAAAAAAAAATACATCTAAAAAATTTTGAGCATGACAAATTCGTGATGGTACCTGCCCACTGAAACATATTGCAAATGCACAGTGACTTTGAAAAAGTAAGGAAACATAAACAAATTCGATAAACAAATTCGTGATGGTACCTGCCCATTAAAACATATTCCAAATGCACAGTGACTTTGAAAAAGTAAGAAACAAAAAAAAATACATCTAAAATTTTTTGAGCATGACAAATTCGTGATGGTACCTGCCCATTGAAACATATTGCAAATGCACAGTGACTTTGAAAAAGTAAGGAAACATAAACAAATTCGATAAACAAATTCGTGATGGTACCTGCCCATTAAAACATATTCCAAATGCACAGTGACTTTGAAAAAGTAAGAAACAAAAAAAAATACATCTAAAAAATTTTGAGCATGACAAATTCGTGATGGTACCTGCCCATTGAAACATATTGCAAATGCACAGTGACTTTGAAAAAGTAAGGAAACATAAACAAATTCGATAAACAAATTCGTGATGGTACCTGCCCATTAAAACATATTCCAAATGCACAGTGACTTTGAAAAAGTAAGGAAACAAAAAAAAATACATCTAAAAAATTTTGAGCATGACAAATTCGTGATGGTACCTGCCCATTGAAACATATTGCAAATGCACAGTGACTTTGAAAAAGTAAGGAAACATAAACAAATTCGATAAACAAATTCGTGATGGTACCTGCCCATTGAAACATATTGCAAATGCACAGTGACTTTGAAAAAGTAAGGAAACATAAACAAATTCGATAAACAAATTCGTGATGGTACCTGCCCATTAAAACATATTCCAAATGCACAGTGACTTTGAAAAAGTAAGAAACAAAAAAAAATACATCTAAAAAATTTTGAGCATGACAAATTCGTGATGGTACCTGCCCATTGAAACATATTGCAAATGCACAGTGACTTTGAAAAAGTAAGGAAACATAAACAAATTCGATAAACAAATTCGTGATGGTACCTGCCCATTAAAACATATTCCAAATGCACAGTGACTTTGAAAAAGTAAGAAACAAAAAAAAATACATCTAAAAAATTTTGAGCATGACAAATTCGTGATGGTACCTGCCCATTGAAACATATTGCAAATGCACAGTGACTTTGAAAAAGTAAGGAAACATAAACAAATTCGATAAACAAATTCGTGATGGTACCTGCCCATTAAAACATATTCCAAATGCACAGTGACTTTGAAAAAGTAAGGAAACAAAAAAAAATACATCTAAAAAATTTTGAGCATGACAAATTCGTGATGGTACCTGCCCACTGAAACATATTGCAAATGCACAGTGACTTTGAAAAAGTAAGGAAACATAAACAAATTCGATAAACAAATTCGTGATGGTACCTGCCCATTAAAACATATTCCAAATGCACAGTGACTTTGAAAAAGTAAGAAACAAAAAAAAATACATCTAAAATTTTTTGAGCATGACAAATTCGTGATGGTACCTGCCCATTGAAACATATTGCAAATGCACAGTGACTTTGAAAAAGTAAGGAAACATAAACAAATTCGATAAACAAATTCGTGATGGTACCTGCCCATTAAAACATATTCCAAATGCACAGTGACTTTGAAAAAGTAAGGAAACAAAAAAAAATACATCTAAAAAATTTTGAGCATGACAAATTCGTGATGGTACCTGCCCATTGAAACATATTGCAAATGCACAGTGACTTTGAAAAAGTAAGGAAACATAAACAAATTCGATAAACAAATTCGTGATGGTACCTGCCCATTGAAACATATTGCAAATGCACAGTGACTTTGAAAAAGTAAGGAAACATAAACAAATTCGATAAACAAATTCGTGATGGTACCTGCCCATTAAAACATATTCCAAATGCACAGTGGCTTTGAAAAAGTAAGAAACAAAAAAAATACATCTAAAAAATTTTGAGCATGACAAATTCGTGATGGTACCTGCCCATTGAAACATATTGCAAATGCACAGTGACTTTGAAAAAGTAAGGAAACATAAACAAATTCGATAAACAAATTCGTGATGGTACCTGCCCATTAAAACATATTCCAAATGCACAGTGACTTTGAAAAAGTAAGGAAACAAAAAAAAATACATCTAAAAAATTTTGAGCATGACAAATTCGTGATGGTACCTGCCCATTGAAACATATTGCAAATGCACAGTGACTTTGAAAAAGTAAGGAAACATAAACAAATTCGATAAACAAATTCGTGATGGTACCTGCCCATTGAAACATATTGCAAATGCACAGTGACTTTGAAAAAGTAAGGAAACATAAACAAATTCGATAAACAAATTCGTGATGGTACCTGCCCATTAAAACATATTCCAAATGCACAGTGACTTTGAAAAAGTAAGAAACAAAAAAAAATACATCTAAAAAATTTTGAGCATGACAAATTCGTGATGGTACCTGCCCATTGAAACATATTGCAAATGCACAGTGACTTTGAAAAAGTAAGGAAACATAAACAAATTCGATAAACAAATTCGTGATGGTACCTGCCCATTAAAACATATTCCAAATGCACAGTGACTTTGAAAAAGTAAGAAACAAAAAAAAATACATCTAAAAAATTTTGAGCATGACAAATTCGTGATGGTACCTGCCCATTGAAACATATTGCAAATGCACAGTGACTTTGAAAAAGTAAGGAAACATAAACAAATTCGATAAACAAATTCGTGATGGTACCTGCCCATTAAAACATATTCCAAATGCACAGTGACTTTGAAAAAGTAAGGAAACAAAAAAAAATACATCTAAAAAATTTTGAGCATGACAAATTCGTGATGGTACCTGCCCATTGAAACATATTGCAAATGCACAGTGACTTTGAAAAAGTAAGGAAACATAAACAAATTCGATAAACAAATTCGTGATGGTACCTGCCCATTGAAACATATTGCAAATGCACAGTGACTTTGAAAAAGTTAGAAACAAAAAAAAATACATCTAAAAAATTTTGAGCATGACAAATTCGTGATGGTACCTGCCCATTGAAACATATTGCAAATGCACAGTGACTTTGAAAAAGTAAGGAAACATAAACAAATTCGATAAACAAATTCGTGATGGTACCTGCCCATTAAAACATATTCCAAATGCACAGTGACTTTGAAAAAGTAAGAAACAAAAAAAAATACATCTAAAATTTTTTGAGCATGACAAATTCGTGATGGTACCTGCCCATTGAAACATATTCCAAATGCACAGTGACTTTGAAAAAGTAAGAAACAAAAAAAAATACATCTAAAAAATTTTGAGCATGACAAATTCGTGATGGTACCTGCCCATTGAAACATATTGCAAATGCACAGTGACTTTGAAAAAGTAAGGAAACATAAACAAATTCGATAAACAAATTCGTGATGGTACCTGCCCATTAAAACATATTCCAAATGCACAGTGACTTTGAAAAAGTAAGAAACAAAAAAAAATACATCTAAAATTTTTTGAGCATGACAAATTCGTGATGGTACCTGCCCATTGAAACATATTGCAAATGCACAGTGACTTTGAAAAAGTAAGGAAACATAAACAAATTCGATAAACAAATTCGTGATGGTACCTGCCCATTAAAACATATTCCAAATGCACAGTGACTTTGAAAAAGTAAGAAACAAAAAAAAATACATCTAAAAAATTTTGAGCATGACAAATTCGTGATGGTACCTGCCCATTGAAACATATTGCAAATGCACAGTGACTTTGAAAAAGTAAGGAAACATAAACAAATTCGATAAACAAATTCGTGATGGTACCTGCCCATTAAAACATATTCCAAATGCACAGTGACTTTGAAAAAGTAAGAAACAAAAAAAAATACATCTAAAAAATGTTGAGCATGACAAATTCGTGATGGTACCTGCCCATTGAAACATATTGCAAATGCACAGTGACTTTGAAAAAGTAAGGAAACATAAACAAATTCGATAAACAAATTTGTGATGGTACCTGCCCATTAAAACATATTCCAAATGCACAGTGACTTTGAAAAAGTAAGAAACAAAAAAAAATACATCTAAAAAATTTTGAGCATGACAAATTCGTGATGGTACCTGCCCATTGAAACATATTGCAAATGCACAGTGACTTTGAAAAAGTAAGGAAACATAAACAAATTCGATAAACAAATTCGTGATGGTACCTGCCCATTAAAACATATTCCAAATGCACAGTGACTTTGAAAAAGTAAGGAAACAAAAAAAAATACATCTAAAAAATTTTGAGCATGACAAATTCGTGATGGTACCTGCCCACTGAAACATATTGCAAATGCACAGTGACTTTGAAAAAGTAAGGAAACATAAACAAATTCGATAAACAAATTCGTGATGGTACCTGCCCATTAAAACATATTCCAAATGCACAGTGACTTTGAAAAAGTAAGAAACAAAAAAAAATACATCTAAAATTTTTTGAGCATGACAAATTCGTGATGGTACCTGCCCATTGAAACATATTGCAAATGCACAGTGACTTTGAAAAAGTAAGGAAACATAAACAAATTCGATAAACAAATTCGTGATGGTACCTGCCCATTAAAACATATTCCAAATGCACAGTGACTTTGAAAAAGTAAGAAACAAAAAAAATACATCTAAAAAATTTTGAGCATGACAAATTCGTGATGGTACCTGCCCATTGAAACATATTGCAAATGCACAGTGACTTTGAAAAAGTAAGGAAACATAAACAAATTCGATAAACAAATTCGTGATGGTACCTGCCCATTAAAACATATTCCAAATGCACAGTGACTTTGAAAAAGTAAGGAAACAAAAAAAAATACATCTAAAAAATTTTGAGCATGACAAATTCGTGATGGTACCTGCCCACTGAAACATATTGCAAATGCACAGTGACTTTGAAAAAGTAAGGAAACATAAACAAATTCGATAAACAAATTCGTGATGGTACCTGCCCATTAAAACATATTCCAAATGCACAGTGACTTTGAAAAAGTAAGAAACAAAAAAAAATACATCTAAAATTTTTTGAGCATGACAAATTCGTGATGGTACCTGCCCATTGAAACATATTGCAAATGCACAGTGACTTTGAAAAAGTAAGGAAACATAAACAAATTCGATAAACAAATTCGTGATGGTACCTGCCCATTAAAACATATTCCAAATGCACAGTGACTTTGAAAAAGTAAGAAACAAAAAAAAATACATCTAAAAAATTTTGAGCATGACAAATTCGTGATGGTACCTGCCCATTGAAACATATTGCAAATGCACAGTGACTTTGAAAAAGTAAGGAAACATAAACAAATTCGATAAACAAATTCGTGATGGTACCTGCCCATTAAAACATATTCCAAATGCACAGTGACTTTGAAAAAGTAAGGAAACAAAAAAAAATACATCTAAAAAATTTTGAGCATGACAAATTCGTGATGGTACCTGCCCATTGAAACATATTGCAAATGCACAGTGACTTTGAAAAAGTAAGGAAACATAAACAAATTCGATAAACAAATTCGTGATGGTACCTGCCCATTAAAACATATTCCAAATGCACAGTGACTTTGAAAAAGTAAGAAACAAAAAAAAATACATCTAAAAAATTTTGAGCATGACAAATTCGTGATGGTACCTGCCCATTGAAACATATTGCAAATGCACAGTGACTTTGAAAAAGTAAGGAAACATAAACAAATTCGATAAACAAATTCGTGATGGTACCTGCCCATTAAAACATATTGCAAATGCACAGTGACTTTGAAAAAGTAAGGAAACATAAACAAAAAAACATCCCAAAAAATGTTGGGTAACCAGCTGCATATTTTAGATCACAAGCTTGAATTTTGAGCATGACAAATTCGTGATGGTACCTGCCCATTAAAACATATTGCAAATGCACAGTGACTTTGAAAAAGTAAGGAAACATAAACAAAAAAACATCCCAAATTTTTTTTTTTGGGTTACCAGTTGCATATTTTAGATCACCAGGTGCACATTTCAGGTCACCAGGTGCACATTTCAGATCACCAGGTGCACGGAGGAAAATATTTACTTTTGACTTTGACTTTTGACTTCCTATGACATCATATTGCAAATGGAGAAAACATATGCCTTATGCACAAGTAAAACAAAAATAAATATGTAATACAAGTTGACCAAGGTATAGTTTGAGCAAAGTAAAGTTTGAATTTTGAGCATGACAAATTCGTGATGGTACCTGCCCATTAAAACATATTGCAAATGCACAGTGACTTTGAAAAAGTAAGGAAACATAAACAAAAAAACATCCCAAAAATTTTTTTTTGGGTTACCAGTTGCATATTTTAGATCACCAGGTGCACATTTCAGGTCACCAGGTGCACATTTCAGATCACCAGGTGCACGGAGGAAAATATTTACTTTTGACTTTGACTTTTGACTTCCTATGACATCATATTGCAAATGGAGAAAACATATGCCTTATGCACAAGTAAAAAAAATATGATAATAAAGCATGACTAAAGTATGTTGATAAAGTTCTTATACATGTGTTATTGACACAAAAATCGAAAGAATTTTGAAAAAAGGTCAAGAAAGCACTTTTTTAAGGATGTATGAAGTTTTTTACCAAATTTTGACATTTTTGACTTTTGACTTTTGACTTCCTATGAAATCATATTGCAAATGGACAAAACATATGCCTTATGCGCATGTACTTAAAAAAAATATATATATGATGACAAAAGTATACTCATACAGTACTTACACATGTGTAATTGACAAAAAACTCGAAAGAATTTCGAAAAAAGGTCCAGAAAGCACTTTTTTAAGGGGTTTTAAGTTTTTTTTTAAAAATTTCATTTTTCAAAATTTGGCTTTTGGATGTTGACTTGGGTGCCATTTGCAATATGAAATGCCCCGGTGGAACGCACACGCCCCCTATTGGAATTTTGAAGTGTTACAATTGGCAATTGCCATATGGCATTTGCAATATACTTTGCATGAATCAACGCCAAATTGGGTGGTATTGACCATCGTGTATATGGTTTGTCCAATGCCAATATACCGCCATTTGTTTTTGTCCAAATCAGGGGGGTATTTGTTGGTCTCACTTCTTGTATGCAGTGCCTCATCCCTCTCTTTTACAGCTTTTTTCAGTCTCAGGATTGGTGCATGGCAGTGGCAGGAATCCTCTTTGCAGTCCACTTCCTCCTCTGCTTCTGTAGGTGAACATAACATTTCCTCCTCCTCCTCTTCTCTCCTTACAGTCTCCACAATGTCTAAATCTGTCGCCATAGGGATGTCAGGGGTCGATGCCCTCAACACCGCCAGCCTCTCCATCGTCAGCCATCTCCTAAGGTCCTCTAAAACCTGTCTCCTCTGTGCTCTGTTGAGCTCTGAGTGGGAGTCTATATGCCGGTCCAGTCTGCTAAGATGTGTGGAGCATCCTGACACTGGACACTGCTCCTGCCTGACATTGACACGGCCTGACTGCCACTTACAGAGGAGTACCCTCTCCTCACTGTTCCTCACATGGTGTACATACCTAAGGTGCTGACTAAAGCCAACCACAACCTTATAGCATATTGGACATGAGCGCACTGGAGCCATCTATACAATTCTATACTATTCTATTCTATTCTATTGAAAAGGGAAATAATAGTAAATAAAACAACTTAACACAATCCCTTAAGCAATAAAGAAAGTACAGTGCTTCTGGCTGCTTAATTGATACTCAAAAATATACATGAAACCACTCCTCACCACTCTAGAATGCTCATCTCCTTGTTAGCTCAAAGTGAAATGCAGCCTATTAGAAAAAATTCACTCTTCTCATTTTAAACTCTCCCCAAACTCCTCCCTCTCTCTCTGTCAGCACATGATCAAACTGTGTTTTTCCATTTGAGAATGCTCAGGATGAGGCCCCTACTCTGCTTGTAGTCAAATACATTCTATTATAGAAAATACTCCCCAAACTACTATATTGTCATCTCATAGTCAAATTCTCTCATCTCATAGTCAAATTCTCCATTAAAAACAATCACATTGATGAGACTACTTTTTTTAAATGGTCCCTATGCTCAGACCAAGTGAGCTACATGAGATTACTTTTTTGCACGGTCACTGCGGTCAGACCGGTCAGAGTGAGCTACATGATACTACTTTTTTTGCATGGTCCCTGCAGTCACCGGTCAGACCGAGTGAGCTACATGAGATTACTTTTTACGCAGACAAAGCCTGCTACATGAGACTACTTTTTTGCATGGTCACTGTGGTCAGACCAAGTGAGCTACAGTCAAGTGGGGTGTCTTGTTGAACTCGGCACGGCCTAGGGATTATGGTAATGCAATTGCCTGCTCTCTGTGTCTTTAAGCACCGCACTTTATCACTCCATCCTTGCTGTGTGTGTGTGTCTGTGTGTGTGTGTGTGAGAGAGAGCTTTTCTTTGACATCTGTTTCTAAAGTGAAACTTTCCTCCGCATTAGAGAATCTCTACAACTACAAGTTTAACCAGTATTTCAGTTGTTTTACCATCCCATGAAGAAGTGTGGCAGGCCTGTGAGGAAGGATCCTACAGCCATGAGGAAACAGCCCATAGCAATGAGCCTGGGCCGGTGCAGCTTCGCCCCAAAATGGCTGACCACAGCCAGGAACAGCAGGTTACCTGCAAGAAACCACAACACTACAGTAGTCAGGAATCACAAATTATAAACATTTTTTTTTCTACTAAAAATGGCATATCAGTTTGGATACTAGACTGCAACAACAAAGCATCAAATAAAACAATGTTAGGGGTTTGACAGTAGAGTCATGGACAAAAGCCAGTCAATCAATTAATAGGAACAACTATAAAACTGGACAGTATTGAGAGCAGACTCTGATTGAACCACAAGAAAAATCAATCATACTGTAGTCTGTATCTGGTTTTTACTACATGAGTTCTGAAGCAACTCAATGTTATTGTTGATACCCATCTCAAAGCTGCCGTCTATGAGTCCGATGAGAGAGCTGGACAGGGAAAAAGTGTCTGAGTGATGGCACTCTTCATGTAGGTCCTTGACAGAGCTTTGGTGAAGGAGGCGAACGACAGGGCCACGATGAACTGCTGACAAGCACAAGAGAGAGAACATTAGTGTGTGTTTGTCCGTGTGTATGTGCATGCGTGGATGCGTGTGCAGACAGAGTACATGTGTAGCTGAGGTGGCCTGCAATAGTAAAAAGAACGGACACAAGTTTACGTCTGCCAAGTTCTGGCGCTTTCTTTATTCTGAAGAATGTTTTTTTTCTCTTGTTCAATTGTCTATTTTCTTGTTAGTACTTTGAAAATATTCACATCAAACAAGTGCACACTTTAAATTACACAACATAAATGCACTTTACCTAAACAGAATTCAAAAATGTTTGGTTTCACATGAAAACCACAATGTATTTCACATTCATACAATAGAAACACCTATATATGAAACCATAAATAACTGAATGTTTTTCTATATACCGCTACCTCTATAGAAAAGTGACAACAATACATTCAGCTTTAAGATAGTGGCACCTCCAGAAAATCCTCTCTCTCTCACTGTATGTACTAAAAGTCCACCAGACTGAGCGTGCTCGGCCAGTTTACCAGCTAGTGAGCACAATTTTACACAAAACAACCAATAACATCTAAAACCAACTCCGAAATCCCTAACAAATGGATTCTTGATAAAAAATCTCCTAGACTAAATCCAGTACAAGTCAGCTACTCAGTAAACATAGTCTCTGTAACTCGTAAATGTTTTTTTTTTACCTCAGCTAGCATCAAGCTAACATATACTCTCACTCAATGTAAATACCTTCTTCTCTCACTCAGTTCGACACAGAGCCAAAACAAAACCTTTCCTAACGTGATAATATCTGGACAACGTTGTTAAATAGCATGTTATTACATATTGTGTATGTAGTTGAACGTTTGAAGTGCTGTTACTTACCTGTAATAGTAAAAGAACAGACACAGTTTACCTCTGTAAAGTTCTGGTCCTTATAAGTTCTGGTTACTTATATATAATTCTGCAGAATGGTGAGCGCTTGGCCTGAACTTAATGTTTCTCCTGCTACAACAGTACAACAGCGCCATCTATTGGCCTTATGGACTGCTGACGCTAAAGTATGTTGAAAATACCATTTAGATTCATTAAGACAAATACATAAACAATATGGGGGGGGATATAATAAATGGGTGTCTGTTTTTAGTTACTTTGTTTTTCAACCCATTACACATGCACAATCATACATGTGCATTTAAAGCATCATTAAGAACCTTGAGTGTGGAACTGCAGGGCGTTTAGGCAAAAACCACATGAATTTCACATGTGAACACGGGAAGTGTTCC
This sequence comes from Oncorhynchus mykiss, assembly GCF_013265735.2. Taxonomy (NCBI): domain Eukaryota; kingdom Metazoa; phylum Chordata; class Actinopteri; order Salmoniformes; family Salmonidae; genus Oncorhynchus; species Oncorhynchus mykiss. Next base: position 20,550 of record NW_023494360.1, read on the forward strand.
AAAAACATATTTGAATGTAATCTTATGTGAACTACAAATGTGAAAATGTGATCACGTTGTGTACCAAAATGTAATTTGTGCTCACATAAAATGTAAGTTGGTTACATGTGGTTTTTCTGTCAGGGCAGGAATATAAAATGCATTTTGATGTTACATGATCTTGAAAATGCAATGTTCTCTGAGGTTCTTCCATGATCCTTTCCATGTATTTTCCAGTTTACTTTCCCTCAGTCCTTTTCACTTTCCTTGGCAAAACAAGCTCTGTCCCCGAGACTTACTCAGAGCCACCATGAATTGAAGCAGCTTCTGATGGATTTTAAACCATTCAACAAATTGTTTTATAATGAAGAGTAGACCCAACTAAACACCCTGGATTCTTTACACACACACATTGAAGGGAAAAAAATCTCAAATTTGAACTCATCAGACCAAAGGACAGATTTCCACCAGACTTAGGTCCATTGCTCGTGTTTCTTGTCCCATGCAAGTCTCTTCTTATTATTGGCGTCCGTCCTTTAGTAGTGGTTTCAATGGAACAATTCAACCATGAAGGCCTGATTCACGCAGTCTCCTATGAACAGTGCATGTTGAGATGTGTGTGTTTCTTGAACTCTGTGAAGCTTTTATTTGGGCTCCAATCTGAGGTGCAGTGAACTCTGCTGAACCTATCCTCTGCAGCAGAGGTAACTTTGGGTCTTCCTTTCCTGTGGCAGTCCTCATGAGAGCCAGTTTCATCAAAACGCTTCATGGTTTTTGGGACTACACTAGAAGAAACTTTCAAAGTTCTTGA
>NW_023494361.1:0-21198 GCF_013265735.2 Oncorhynchus mykiss
GGTCTGGTTCGGTCTGGTTCGGTCTGGTCTGGTTTTCGTTCTGGTTCGTCTGGTCTGGTCTGGTTCGGTCTGGTCTGGTTCGTTCTGGTTCGCTCTGGTTCGGTCTGGTCTGGTTCGGTCTGGTCTGGTTCGGTCTGGTTCGGTCTGGTCTGGTCTGGTTCGTCTGTTCTGGTCTGGTCCGGTCTGGTTCGGGTCTGGTTCGGTCTGGTCGGTCTGGTTCGGTCTGGTCTGGTCTTGTCTGGTTTGGTCTGGTTCGGTCTGGTCTGGTTCGGTCTGGTTCGTTCTATTCTTGTCTGGTCTGGTTCGGTCTGGTCTGGTTCGTCTGGTCCGTTCTGGTTCGGTCTGGTCCGTCTGGTTCGGTCTGGTTCTGGTCTGGTTCGGGTCTGGTCTGGTCTGGTTCGGTCTGGTCTGGTCTGGTTCGGTCTGGTTCGGTCTGGTCTGGTCTGGTCTGGTTGGTCTGGTTTCGGTCTGGTCTGGTCTGGTCTGGTCTGTTCTGGTCTGGTTTCGGTCTGGTCGGTCTGGTCGGTCTGGTTCGGTCTGGTTCTGGTTCGGTCTGGTTCGGTTCTGGTCTGTCTGGTTCGGTCTGGTCTGTCTGGTCTGGTCTGGTCTTTTCGGTCTGGTTCGGTCTGGTCTGGTTCGGTTCTGTCTGGTCTGGTCTGGTCTGGTCTGGTCTGTTCGGTCTGGTCTGGTTCGGTCTGGTTCGTCTGGTTCGGTCTGGTCTGGTTCGGTCTGGTCTGGTTTGGTTCGGTCTGGTCTGGTCTGGTCTGGTTCGGTCTGGTCTGGTTCGTCTGTTCGGTCGGTCTGGTTCGGTCTGTTCTGGTTCGGGTCTGGTTCGGTCTGGTCGGTCTGGTCTGGTTCGTTCTGGTTCGGTCTGGTTCGGTCTGGTCTGGTTCGTTCTGTTCGGTCTGGTTCGGTCTGGTCTGGTTCGTTCTGGTTCGTTCTGGTTCGGTCTGGTTCGGTCTGGTCTGGTTCGGTCTGTTCGGTTTGGTCTGGTTCGGTCTGGTCTGGTCTGGTCTGGTTCGTTCTGGTTCGGTCTGGTCTGGTCTGGTTCGGTCTGGTCTGGTCTGGTTCGTTCTGTTCGTCTGGTCCGGTCTGGTCCGTTCTGGTCTGGTTCGGTCTGGTTCGTTCTGGTCTGGTCGGTTCTGGTCTGGTCTGGTCTGGTTGTCTGGTCTGGTTCGGTTCTGTTCTGTCTGGTCTGGTTCGGTCTGGTCTGGTTCGTCTGGTCTGGTCTGGTCTGGTCTGGTCTGGTTCGGTCTGGTCGGTTCGGTCTGGTCTGGTCTGGTCTGGTTCGGTCTGGTCTGGTCTGGTCCGGTCTGGTCTGGTCTGTCGGTCTGGTCTGTCTGGTCTGGTTCGGTCTGTTCGGTCTGGTCTGTCTGGTCTGGTCTGTTCGGTTCGGTCTGGTTCGGTCTGGTCTGGTCGGTCTGGTCTGGTTCGGTCTGGTTCGGTCTGGTTCGGTCTGGTTCGGTCTGGTCTGGTCTGGTTCGGTCTGGTTCTGTCTGGTCTGGTTCGGTCTGGTCTGGTTCGTCTGGTCTGGTTCGGTCTGGTCTGGTCTGGTTCGGTCTGGTCTGGTTCGGTCTGGTCTGGTTCGGTTCGGTCTGGTCTGGTCTGGTCGGTCTGGTTCGTTCTGGTCTGGTCTGGTTCGTCTGGTCTGGTCTGGTTCGGTCTGGTTCGTCTGGTCTGGTCTGGTCTGGTTCGTTCTGGTTCGTCTGGTTCGGTCTGGTTCGTTTCTGGTTCGTTCTGGTTCGGTCTGGTTCGTCTGGTTCGGTCTGGTCTGTCGGTCTGGTTCGTCTGGTTCTGGTCTGGTTCGGTCTGGTCTGGTTCGGTCTGGTCTGGTTCGGTCTGGTCTGGTTCGGTCTGGTCTGGTTCGTCTGTCTGGTCTGGTTCGTCTGGTCTGTCTGGTTCGTTCTGGTCTGGTCTGTTTCGGTCTGGTTCGGTCTGGTCTGGTTCGGTCTGGTCTGTCTGGTCTGGTCTGGTCGTTCTGGTTCGGTCTGGTTCGGTCTGGTCTGGTTCGTTCTGTCTGTTTTGGTTCGTCTGGTCTGGTCTGGTTCGGTTCTGGTTCGGTCTGGTCGGTCTGGTCTGGTTCGGTCTGGTCTGTTCGGGTGGTCTGGTCGGTCTGGTCTGGTTCGGTCTGGTCTGGTTCGTTCTGGTCTGGTTCGGTCTGGTCTGGTCTGTTCGGTCTGGTCTGGTTCGTCTGGTCTGGTTCGTTCTGGTTTCGGTCTGGTCTGGTCTGGTTCGGTCTGGTCTGTTCGTTCTGGTTCCGGTCTGGTTCGGTCTGGTCTGTCTGTTCTGGTTCGGGTCTGGTTCGTCTGGTCTTTGTCTGGTTCTCTGGTCTGGTCTGTTTGTTCTGGTTCGGTCGGTCTGGTCTGTTTTGTTCTGGTTCGGTCTGGTCTGTCTGGTTCGGTCTGGTCTGGTTCGTTCTGGTTCGGTCTGGTTGGTCTGGTTCGGTCTGGTCTGTTTCGTTCTGGTTCGGTCTGGTTCGGTCTGGTCTGGTCTGGTTCGGTCTGGTCTGGTTCGGTCTGGTCTGGTCTGTCTGGTTCGGTCTGTTCTGGGTCTGGTTCGGGTCTGGTTCGGTCTGGTCCGTCTGGTTCGGTCTGGTCTGGTCTTGTCTGGTTTGGTCTGGTCTCGGTCTGGTCTGGTTCGGTCTGGTTCGGTCTGTTCTTGTCTGGTCTGGTCGGTCTGGTCTGGTCTGGTTCGGTCTGGTCCGTTCTGGTTCGGTCTGGTCCGGTCTGGTTCGGTCTGGTTCGGTCTGGTTCGGTCTGGTTCGTCTGGTTCGGTCTGGTCCTTCTGGTCTGGTCTGGTTCGGTCTGGTTTCGGTCTGGTCTGGTTCGGTCTGGTCTGGTCGTGTCTGGTTCGGTTCTGGTTCGGTCTGGTTCGGTCTGGTCTGGTCTGTTGTCTGGTTCGTTCTGGTTCGGTCTGGTTTCGGTCTGGTCTGGTTCGGTCTGGTTCGGTCTGGTCTGGTCTGTTCGGTCTGGTCGGTCTGGTTCGGTCTGCTGTTCTTCTGGTTCGTCTGGCTGGTTCGGTCTGGTCGGTCTGTCTGGTCTGGTCTGGTCTGGTTCGGTCTGGTCTGGTCTGGTTCGTCTGGGGGTCGGTCTGGTCTGGTCTGGTTCGGTCTGGTCTGGTCTGGTCTGGTCTGGTCGGTCTGGTCTGGTTCGGTCTGGTCTGGTTCGGTCTGGTCTGGTTCGGTCTGGTCTGTTTGGTTCGGTCTGGTCTGGTCTGGTCTGGTTCGGTCTGGTCTGGTCTGTTCTGTCTGGTCTGGTTCGTTCTGGTTCGGTCTGGTCTGGTTCGGTCTGGTCTGTCTGGTCGGTCTGGTCTGGTCGGTCTGGTTCGGTCTGGTCTGGTCTGGTCTGGTTCGTTCTGGTTCGGTCTGGTTCGGTCTGGTCTGGTCGTTCTGGTTCGTCTGGTTCGGTCTGGTCGGTCTGGTCTGGTTCGGTCTGTCTGGTTCGGTCTGGTCTGGTCTGGTCTGGTTCGTTCTGTTCGTCTGGTCTGGTCGGTTCGGTCTGGTCTGGTCTGGTTCGTTCTGGTTCGGTCTGGTTCGGTCTGGTCCGGTCTGTTCGGTCTGGTTCGGTCTGGTTCGGTCTGGTCTGGTTCGGTCTGTTCGGTCTGGTCTGGTTCGGTTTTCGGTCTGGTTCGGGTCTGGTTCGGTCTGGTCTGGTCGGTCTGGTCTGTCTGTTCGTCTGGTCTGGTCGGTCTGGTCTGGTTCGGTCTGGTCTGGTCTTGTCTGGTCTGGTCTGGTTCGGTCTGGTTCGGTCTGGTTCGTCTGGTCTGGTTCGGTCTGGTCTGGTCTGTCTGGTCTGGTTCGTTCTGGTTCGGTTCTGGTCTGGTCTGGTCTGGTCTGTTCTGGTTCGGTCTGGTTCGTCTGGTCCGGTCTGGTCTGGTCTGGTTCGGTCTGGTCGGTCTGTTCGGTTCTGTTCGTCTGGTTCGGTCTGGTCTGGTCGGGTTCGTCTGGTTCGGTCTGGTCTGTCTGGTTCGGTCTGGTCTGGTTTGGTCTGGTCTGGTTCGGTCTGGTCTGGTCTGGTTCGGTCTGGTCTGGTCTGGTCTGGTCTGGTTCTGGTTCGGTCTGGTCTGGTTCTGGTTCGTTCTGGTTCGGTCTGGTCGGTCGGTCTGGTCTGGTCTGTTTTCGTTCTGGTTCGTCTCTGGTCTGGTCTGGTCTGGTCGTTCTGGTTCGGTCTGGTTCGGTCTGGTCTGGTCTGGTTCGTTCTGGTTTCGTCTGGTTCGGTCTGGTTCGTCTGGTCTGGTTCGGTCTGGTCTGGTCTGGTTCGGTCTGGTCTGGTTCGGTCTGGTCTGCTGGTTCGGTCTGGTCTGGTTCGGTCTGGTCTGGTTCGGTCTGGTCTCTGGTTCGGTCTGGTCTGGTCTGGTTCGGTCTGGTCTGGTCTGGTTCGGTCTGGTTCGGTCTGGTTCGGGTTCGGTCTGGTCCTGTTCTGGTCTGGTCTGGTTCGGTCTGTTCGGTCTGGTTCGGTCTGGTCTGGTCGGTCTGGTCTGGTCTGGTCCGGTCTGGTTCGGTCTGGTCTGGTCTGGTTCGTTCTGGTTCGGTCTGGTTCGGTCTGGTCTGGTTCGTCTGGTCTGTTCTGGTCTGGTCTGGTCGGTCTGGTCTGTCGGTCTGGTCTGGTTCGGTCTGGTCTGGTTCGGTCTGGTCTGGTTCGGTCTGGTCTGGTCTGTCTGGTTGGTCTGGTCTGGTCTGGTCTGGTTCGTTCTGTTCGGTCTGGTTCGGTCTGGTCTGGTCTGGTTCGGTCTGGTCTGGTTCGGTCTGGTCTGTTCGGTCTGGTCTGGTCTGTTCGTTCTGGTTTTCGGTCTGGTTCGGTCTGGTCGGTCTGGTCTGGTTCGTTCGGTCTGGTTTGGTCTGGTCTGGTTCGGTCTGGTCTGGTTCGGTCTGGTCTGGTCGGGTCTGTTCGGTCTGGTCTGGTTCGGTCTGGTCTGGTCTGGTTCGTTCTGGTCCGGTCTGGTCTGGTCTGGTTCGGTCTGTTCTTTCTGGTTCGGTCTGGTTCGGTCTGGTCTGGTTCGTCTGTCTGGTTCGTTCTGGTTCGGTCTGGTTCGGTCTGGTCTGGTTCTGTTTGGTCTGGTTTTCGGTCTGGTCTGGTCTGGTTTGTTCTGGTTCGGTCTGGTTCGGTCTGGTCTGGTTCGGTCTGGTCTGGTTTCGTTCTGGTTGGTTCTGTCTGGTCTGGTTCGGTCTGGTCTGGTTCGGTCTGGTTCGGTCGGTCTGGTCTGGTTCGGTCTGGTCTGGTTCTGTCTGGTCTGGTCTGGTCTGGTTCGGTCTGGTTCTGGTCTGGTCTGGTTCGTGTCTGGTTCGTTCTGTTCGTCTGGTTCGGTCTGGTCTGGTCTTGTCTGGTTCGGTCTGGTCTGGTCTGTTTGTTCTGGTCGGTCTGGTCTGGTCTGTTTGTTCTGGTCTGGTCTGGTTCGGTCTGGTCTGGTTCGGTCTGGTCTGGTTCGTTCTGGTTCGGTCTGTCTGGTCTGGTCGGTCTGGTCTGGTTCGTTCTGGTTCGCTCTGGTTCGGTCTGGTCTGTCTGGTTCGTCTGGTCTGGTTCGTTGGTCTGTCTGGTCTGGTTCGGTCTGGTCTGGTCTGGTCTGGTCTGGTTCGGTCTGTTCGGGTCTGGTCTGTCTGGTTCGGTCTGTCTCTGGTTCGGTCTGGTTCGTCTGTTCTGGTCTGGTCTGGTTCGGTCTGGTCTGGGTCTGGTCGGTCGGTCCGTTCTGGTTCGGTCTGGTCTGGTCCGTCTGGTTCGGTCTGGTTCGGTTCTGGTTCGGTCTGGTTCGGTCTGGTCGGTCGGTCTGGTCTGTTCGGTCTGGTTCGGGTCTGGTTCGGTCTGGTCTGGTTCGGTCTGGTCTGGTTCGGTCTGGTCTGGTCTGGTCTGGTTCTTCTGGTTCGGTCTGGTCTGGTTCGTCTGGTTCGGTCTGGTCTGGTCTGGTCTGGTTCGGTCTGGTTCGGTCTGGTTCGGTCTGGTCTGTCTGGTTCGGTCTGGTCTGGTTTCGTTCTGGTTCGGTCTGGTCTGGTCTGGTTCGGTCTGGTCTGGTCTGGTTCGGTCTGGTCTGGTCTGGGTCGGTCTGGTTCGGTCTGGTCTGGTTCGGTCTGGTCTGGTCTGGTCTGGTCTGGTTCGGTCTGGTCTGGTTCGGTCTGGTCTGGTTCGGTCTGGTCTGGTTCGGTCTGGTCTGGTTCGGTCTGGTCTGGTCTGGTCTGGTCTGGTCTGGTTCGGTCTGGTCTGGTTCGGTCTGGTCTGGTTCGGTCTGGTCTGGTTCGGTCTGGTCTGTTTTCTGGTTCGGTCTGGTCCTGGGTCTGGTTCGGTCTGTTCTGGTCGGTCTGGTCTGGTCTGGTTCGGTCTGGTTCGGTCTGGTCTGGTTCGTTCTGGTTCGGTCTGGTCGGTCTGGTCTGGTTCGTTCGGTTTCGGTCTGGTTCGGTCTGGTCTGGTCTGGTTCGGTCTGGTTCGGGTCTGGTCTGTTCGGTCTGGTCTGGTCTGGTTCGGTCTGGTTCGGTCTGGTCGGTCTGGTTCGGTTCTGGTCTGGGTCTGGTTCGTTCTGGTTCGGTCTGTTCGGTCTGGTCTGTCTGGTTCTGGTTCGGTCTGGTTCGGTCTGGTCTGTTCGGTCTGGTCTGGTTCGGTCGGTCTGGTCTGGTTCGGTCTGGTCTGGTTCGGTCTGGTCTTGTCTGGTTCGGTCTGGTCTGGTTCGTCTGGTCTGGTTCGGTCTGGTCTGGTCTGGTGGTCTGGTCTGGTTCGGTCTGGTCTGGTTCGGTTCGGTCTGGTCTGGTCTGGTTCGGTCTGGTCTGGTTCGGTCTGGTCTGGTTCGGTCTGGTCTGGTTCGTTCTGGTTCGGTCTGGTCTGGTCTGTTCTGGTTCGGTCTGGTCTGGTCGGTCTGGTCTGGTCTGGTCTGGTCTGGTTCGGTCTGGTCGGTTCGTTCGGTCTGGTTGGTCTGGTTCGGTCTGGTCTGGTTCGGTTTCGGTCTGGTCTGGTCTGGTTCGGTCTGGTCTGGTCGGTCTGGTCTGGTTCGGTCTGGTCTGGTTCGTTCTGGTTCGGTCTGGTCTGGGTCTGGTTTCTGTGGCTCTGGGTCCCCTGGTTCTGGTCTGGTCGTTCGGTCTGGGTCTGGTTCGGTCTGGTCTGGTTCGGTCTCCTTAGTCTGGTCTGGTCCGGGTCCCTGGTCATTGGTCTTTGCGGTCTGTCTGTTCAGGTCTGGTCTTGTTCTGGTTCGGTCTAGGTTCGGTCCTGTTCTGGTCTGGTTCGGTCTGGGTCGCTCTGGCTTCGGTCTGGTCCGGTCTGGTTCGGTCTGGTCCTGGTTCGGTCTGGTCTGGTTCCGGTCTGGTCTGGTCCTGGTCTGGTTCGTTCTGGTTCGCTCTGGTTCGCTCGGGTTTCGGTGTCTGGTCTGGTTCGTTCTGGTCTGGTTTTGGTCCGGTCTGGTTCGGTCTGGTAGTCTGGTTCGCTCTGGTTCGGTCTGGTCCGGTCTGGTCTGGTTCGGTCTGGTCTGGTTCGGTCTTGGTCTGGTCTGGTTCGGTCTGGTCTGGTCCGTTGTTGGTCTGGTTCGTTCTGGTTCGGTCTGGTTCGGTCTGGTCTGGTCTGGTTCGGTCTGGTCTGGTTCGTTCTGGTTCGCTCTGGTTCGGTATGGGCTGGTCTGGTCTGGTTCGGGTCTGGTTCGGTCTGGTCTTGTCTGGTTCGGTCTGGTCTGGTCTGTTTTGTTCTGGTTCGGTCTGGTCTGGTCTGTTTTTTTCTGGTTCGGTCTGGTTCGGTCTGGTCTGGTTCGGTCTGGTCTGGTTCGTTCTGGTTCGGTCTGGTCTGGTCTGGTTCGGTCTGGTCTGTTTCGTTCTGGTTCGCTCTGGTTCGGTCTGGTCTGGTCTGGTTCGGTCTGGTCTGGTTCGGGTCTGGTCTGTCTGTCTGGTTCGGTCTGTTCTGGTCTGGTCCGGTCTGTTTCGGGTCTGGTTCGGTCTGGTCCGGTCTTGGTTCGGTCCTGGTCTGGTCTTGTCTGGTTTGGTCTGTTCGGTCTGGTCTGGTTCGGTCTGGTTCGGTCCTATCTTGTCTGGTCTGGTTCGGTCTGGTCTGGTCTGGTTCGGTCTGGTCCGTTCTTTTTCGGTCTGGTCCCGTCTGGTACGGTCTGGTCCGGTCTGGTACGGTCTGGTTCGGTCTGGTACGGTCTGGTACTCTGGTCCGGTCTGGTTCGGGTCTGGTTCGTCTGGTCTGGTCTGGTCTTGTCTGGTTCGTTCTGGTTCGGGTCTGGTTCGGTCTGGTCTGGTTCGGTCTGGTTCGGTCTGGTTCTGGTCTGGTTCGGTCTGGTTCGGTTCTGGTCTGGTCTGGTTCGGTCTGGTCTGGTCTGGTTCGGTCTGGTCTGGTTCGGGTCTGGTCTGGTCTGGTCGGTCTGGTCTGGTTCGGTCTGGTTCGGTCTGGTCTGGTTCGGTTCGGGTCTGGTCTGGTTCGGTATGGTCGGTCTGGTTCGGTCTGGTCTGGTCCGTTCTGGTCTGGTCTGGTTCGGTCTGGTTCGGTCTGTTCTGGTTCGGTCTGGTCTGGTCTGGTTCGGTCTGGTCTGGTTCGGTCTGGTCTGTCTGGTCTGGTTCGTTCTGGTTCGGTCTGGTTCGGTCTGGTCGGTCTGGTTCGGTCTGGTCTGGTTCGGTCTGGTCTGTTCGTTCTGGTTCGCTCTGGTTCGTTCTGGTCCGGTCTGGTCTGTCTGGTCTGGTTCGGTCTGGCCTGGTCTGGTCTGGTTCGTTCTGGTTCGCTCTGGTTTGGTCTGGTCTGGTTCGGTCTGGTCTGGTTCGGTCTGGTTCGGTCTGGTATGGTCTGGTTCGTTCTGGTTCGCTCCGGTTCGGTCTGGTCCGGTCTGGTTCGGTCTGGTCTGGTTCGGTCTTTCGGTCTGGTTCTGTCTGGTCTGGTTCGGTCTGGTCTGGTCGGTCTGGTCTGGTTCGGTCTGGTTCGGTTCTGGTTCGTTCTGGTTCGGCTGGTCTGGCCTGGTCCGTCTGGTTCGGTCTGGTTCGTTCTGGTTCGGTCTGGTTCGTTCTGGTTCGTTCTGGTTCGTCTGGTCTGGCCTGGTCCGGTCTGTTCGGTCTGGTCTGGTCCGGTCTGGTTCGGTCTGGTCTGGTTCGGTCTGGTCTGGTCTGGTTCGGTCTGGTCTGGTTCGGTCTGGTCTGGTCCGGTCTGGTCTGGTTCGTTCTGGTTCGGTCTGGCCTGGTCTGGTCTGGTTCGGTCTGGTCTGGTTCGTTCTGGTTCGGTCTGTCTGGTTCGGTCTGGTCTGGTCTGGTTCGTTCTGGTTCGCTCTGGTTCGGTCTGGTCTGGTCTGGTTCGGTCTGGTCTGGTTCGGTATGGTCTGGTCTGGTTCTGGTCTGGTCTGGTTCGGTCTGGTTCGGTCTGGTTCGGTCTGGTCCTGTCCGGTCTGGTCTGGTTCGTTCTGGTTCGGTCTGGTCTGGTTCGGTATGGTCTGGTATGGTCTGGTCTGGTCGGTCTGGTCTGGTCGGTCTGGTCTGGTCTGGTTCGGTATGGTCTGGTCTGGTTCGGTCTGGTCTGGTTTGGTCTGGTCTGGTTCGTTCTGGTAACTGTGTTTATGAAGTAAAGCATGTGTGTCTGTTGGTTTGAAGTAAACTCTAGTGTGTAGTGTTTTCTGTGATTGATTGTTATTACTGAAAAAAACCGTTCTTGCGGATGAATTGTGTATTTAACCTTAATGGATGGATGATGACCGTTGAGAATGTTTATAAAATCTGTGAATAACTGGATGTCGTGGGGCCAGGCTCCTATTATGTCATCTAAAAAGCGGTAATAACAAGTGGGTTGATATGGACACTTGGCCAGTGCCTCTCTCTCCCATTCAGCCATGTATATATTGGCGTAAGCAGGTGCACATTTTTTGCCCATAGCTGTTCCCTCCACCTGCAGGTAATAATGATCATTGAATAAAAAGTCATTGCTAGTCAGGCTGATTTCTAACAGTTGTAATATTTCTTTGTCCGGTCTAGTGTTGTCTGGGTATCTCTTAAAGATATTTCTAATTGCTTGTATTCCTGTTGCTGTATAGGCTATCAATATCTATCGTGAATATGTGTGTATGGGAGGGAACAACTATGGGTCCAATCCTCTCCATGAAGTGGTAGGTGTCCCTGAGAAAGCTGGGGTGCCTTGTGGAGAGAGGGTTGATATGGTGATCTATATATTGTGAAATGTTATAGGATTCACGATTGCAGTCTGAGACAATCGGTCTGCCAGGAGGAACTTCAAAGGGAATTGTCCATGTCTCCGGTTCCTTGTGTACTTTTAACAGTAAGTAGAATAGTCTAGGTCGTGGGGTGTCTGTACCGTTGAGAAAGTCCCGTTGTTTTGCTGTGATGTAGTGTTGGTCGTAGTCTTTTTATTATTGTCCTTAGCTGTGTCTGTGGTTGTATACTGTTTTGTACCCAAGTGATCAGTGTCCAGGGGGCAGCGAAGCTAGACTGGCGAGTATTATCCAGGTTAAGAAAACTGGCTGGCTGTGCAGAAGGTAAAGGCCGCTAGCAGTGGCTAACAATGACTAAATAGCTAGTTAGCTGGTTAGCTTCTGGAGGTTCTTGAATGTGTTCTAAAAATTAAAAATAATAGCGATTCCGTATCACATTGGGTGAGGCAGGTTACCGGAAGGTATAATCAAATTAAAAATCGAAAAGAGATTGAAAGAAAATATTTGGTCCGGTGAGTGGTTGGGACGCTGCGATTCAGACGGTTAGCAGGCCTGTGCTAACAGTTAGTAGGCCGGGGCTGAACAAGGTAGCAGTTAGCGGACCGGGGCTAAACAAGCTAGCAGTTAGCAGGCCGAATTAGCAAGCAAGGAGATAGCAAGGGCTAGAAAGTTAGCCTTTGGGGGACGTCGCGATGGGGTGAGTCTGTTTATGCCTCTTCATGCGGTGACATCGATAGACCTGTCGTGGGTCCGGATATTGTAGCCCAGGAGTATGCTTCGGTGGTAGCACAGGAGCTCTGGCCGGGCTAGCTTCAAGCTAAATGGATGGAAACGCTAGCCAGGAGTTAACATCCGGGGTTGCAGTTAGCTAGTTGTGAAGACCCAGCTGAAAATGTTCCGTTTGCGGTGGGAATCCGGTGGGAATCCGGGGATAAAAAAATAATAATAATAGGTCCGTTATGCTCTGGTTAGAGTCGCGTTGTTCGAACTGGCGAGAGCTTTCCGCGCTGAAGGTTAGCTGAAGACCGCTAGCAATGGTTTGCTGGTAGTTAGCTGTCTAGCTTCAGTTGAGGGGTGCTAGCTAGCTAGCTTGATAGTTAATGTTTGCTTTAGTTTGCGCGCCAGCTCTGCAAATTCAGCAGGTGTGTGTGTGTGTGTGTGTGTGTGTGAACGCTTCCAACAAAACTAATGACCTGCAGTGGATCAAACCATTGTGAGGCAAAGGGCGGGGGTTGCAATCTTTTGAAACTTAAAAACGCGCTATTAAGTGTCTATAATCAGCATAAGTGCTTTCATTGCGTTCATTCATATTATTGAAATTACATAGATATGTTTACAGTGATATATTGGGGGGGGAAATCATATTTTTCCCAGGATAGGGGGGTCGTGTCCCCCTGGGATTTCTGCCTATGCACGTGATATCTCCTCACTCACGTGGTTGATTGAAGGACGTGGTTGATTGAAGAACTGATTTGTGTTGATGGCAATTACCATATAAATTCAAAGATGAAGAAGGAGGGATGACTAGAAACGATTCAGTTGACGGTTTTATGTGTGGATTAATTGTCGGAGTAGAGGAATTTGTGTAATTCAGGTAAAAAAATAACGCAATGTTTATATCACAGGACAAATTAGCTAGCGGGTTAACTCGCTAAATTGCCATACATGTTTCATGCTTTTCGGCCTGTCCCCAATTTAATGCCATTGGTCACATATTTTGTTTTGATATTTTAACCTGCGTGTCTTTATCGCGTCTGCAAGCACGTAGCTGGTATGTTTATAATGAACTTTATCTGTCGAAAATGGAAATTGTGAGGTTTGAGGTCTTGTGGTGGCTTATGGGGGAGGAAAGGGGGGAGAGTACAGGGGGTTGGGGGGAAAAGAAGGGTGTGGTGTGGGTCCAAATTGTGGGTAGAGCCTATTCTAAATTTAGCTGCTCACACCAATTCTTAAAAATGAGGTCTGCTGTGGTTGTTGTCCAGTGTATCAGGTCTGTTGTGTGGAATTCATCATGGGGTATCTCCAAGAGAAATGGGCCATGTGTGGTGATGTAACCGTTAATGACTTTGAGGTTCCGTTTTCGATCTGGTGAAAGGAGGTGTGAGTGGTTAATAATGGGGATGTAAATAATTGCATTAGGGAAAAAGTGACTCTTGCTTCCTTGTGCATTGATGCATTCTGTTTGATGTTTTGTATGGGTCATTATCCATATTGTTTATGCCCACCGAGAGAACCACTATGCATGCTGGTGTCTAAATGAACCTCTGTTTTCTCCAGGACCTTTTTGAAATGGTAAAATGTTGCTCCAGGGTAACTCTCCACTTGAATGGGTTATGAAATGGAGGGATTCTATTAACATTTGAGTCTCCCAAGACTAGTATTGGTTTATTTCCCTTCAAATTCCAATCTGCCACCTTGCCATTTGGTGTAATACTTAAAGGCCCGTAGATGTCCTCCTAGGATCATAAATTAAACTGAGGTAAGCTCCAAGTTGCCTCTTTTTCTGGGTGGCAGTGCAGAAGTCGATGTGGTGAGAGATTCATTCAACCATAGTGTTGTTAAATATGAACATAAACGCCATATTGTGCATTTAAATGGTTTCATTGTTTTGTTAAAGGAAAGGAAAAACCTAAAAGAGGAAGTGCCAAACTAAAACCAAACAAACCATAAATATATAGAGTAGAAATAAATTATGAATAAAACCATGTTCTTCTCCATCCATTTTCCTGTCTGTTAAAACCCATTTTCTAATACAGGCCATTTGGTGTTATTGTCTGTAGGTTCTGGATCCACTCCCGTGCTGCCCACAGGTCCAGAGGCCCACAGGTCCAGCCTATATGTGACTGTAACCCTGATATGGTAAGGTGAGTGATGGGGTGCTCCTGGAAGTGGGTTATGAGTAAATTGTAGGTTGATGTGGGCACTTGGCCAATGCAAGTTCAAAACAGACAGTGTGACCCAATTAAAGGCACTTCCGGTTGGCACAGGAAGCTATACGTAAACACATATCTTGCTTGGGGTATTCTCTTACAGAATCCTGAGTTTAAAGTCTTTATGTTAAAAATTGACTGATCTAGACAGGGTTGAATGCAGTCATTTTCACATTTGCAGGTTATGTACATCAAAATACCTTTTGGGTGAATTTAACCACTTCCGGATGCTCCAGGATGCTTAGATTCGACACAGGTAGACCTCATAGTGGTCTGATGGACTGTCATAGAAGACAGGTTCATAAGGCATTCATAACCCACATAGGCTTCAGGTTGAATTTAGAGGTGCAGGCAATGTATTCCTATGGGGAGAGAAGTCAATGCAAACTGTTTGAAGTAAACACCTTCTTTTAACTGCTAAGGGTTAATGCCACACGGCCAAGGTTAGGCTTGCACGGATCGGGAGGACCTCAGGAACGTACCTGAGGTCGAATTGTGCTTCTCACCCTAGCAGTTCTCTCACTGTCACCCAAAACAAATGACATTTTGGGCCTACTTTTCTCATGGTCGCTGCGCTCAGACCGAGCGAGCTACGGGATATCTCGTTGAACTCTGCACGGCCTAGAGATTATGTTTATGCCCTTGCCTGCTCTCTGTGTCTTTCAGCACCACACCTTTTCACTCCATCCTTGCTGTGTGTGTGTGTGAGAGCTTTTCTTTGACATCTGCTGGCGGAAATTACTGATTTACAGTTTAGGAGGGTTACCTAGTCACACATGTGAAGTTTTGGAAAGATGTGACTTTTTTAACCCTTCAAAACAGACAGTGTGACCCAATTAAAGGCACTTCCGGTTGGCACAGGAAGCTATAAGTAAACACATGTCTTTATTGACATAGCCACTTACAGAATCCTGAGTTTTAAGTCTTTAAGTTAAGAATTGACTGATCTACACAGGTTTGAATACAGTGATTTTCATAATGACAGGTTATGTGTTTCAAAACACTTTTAGGGTGAGCTAGCTTGATAGTTAACGTTTGCTTTAGTTTGCGCGCCAGCTCTGCAAATTCAGCAGGTGTGTGTGAAGGCTTCCAACAAAACGAATGACCTGCAGTGGATCAAACCATTGTGAGGCAAAGGGCGGGAGTCGCAATCTTTTGAAACTTAAAAACGCGCTATTAAGTGTCTATAATCAGCATAAGTGCTTTCATTGCGTTCATTGATGGGGTGATCCTGGAAATGAGTCACTAGTTCTGTGTGTAAATGGGCCCGTTTGATATTGTATAGAATGCTGTTTAAGTCTATTTTCTATTGTATACTGGGTTTCCCCAATGTAGTGTTTTTTGCTAAATGTGCAAGTGATTATATACATATATGACATTTGGAGTGTAGAGTGAAATGAAAGACAACCCCCCCTCTCCAAAAGTTGGGTCTGTGCTGTTGTGAGTTGAAAAGACTTGGATAAATTCATGATGAGAGGGGGTCAACTACCCCCTCTGCTGGGTAATCTAAGAAAGCAACTGGGGGAGGAAAGGGGGAGTGTACAGGGGGTTGGGGGGAAAAGAAGGGTGTGGTGTGGGTCCAAATTGTGGGTAGAGCCTATTCTAAATTTAGCTGCTCACACCAATTCTTAAAAATGAGGTCTGCTGTGGTTGTTGTTCAGTGTATCAGGTCTGTTGTGTGGAATTCATCATGTGGTATCTCCAAGAGAAATGGGCCATGTGTGGTGATGTAACCGTTAATGACTTTGAGGTTCCGTTTTCGATCTGGTGAAAGGAGGTGTGAGTGGTTAATAATGGGGATGTAAATAATTGCATTAGGGAAAAAGTGACTCTTGCTTCCTTGTGCATTGATGCATTCTGTTTGATGTTTTGTATGGGTCATTATCCATATTGTTTATGCCCACCGAGAGAACCACTATGCATGCTGGTGTCTAAATGAACCTCTGTTTTCTCCAGGACCTTTTTGAAATGGTAAAATGTTGCTCCAGGGTAACTCTCCACTTGTATGGGTTATGGGTTATGAAATGGAGGGATTCTATTAACATTTGAGTCTCCCAAGACTAGTATTGGTTTATTTCCCTTCAAATTCCAATCTGCCACCTTGCCATTTGGTGTAATACTTAAAGGCCCGTAGATGTCCTCCTAGGATCATAAATTAAACTGAGGTAAGCTCCAAGTTGCCTCTTTTTCTGGGTGGCAGTGCAGAAGTCGATGTGGTGAGAGATTCATTCAACCATAGTGTTGTTAAATATGAACATAAACGCCATATTGTGCATTTAAATGGTTTCATTGTTTTGTTAAAGGAAAGGAAAAACCTAAAAGAGGAAGTGCCAAACTAAAACCAAACAAACCATAAATATATAGAGTAGAAATAAATTATGAATAAAACCATGTTCTTCTCCATCCATTTTCCTGTCTGTTAAAACCCATTTTCTAATACAGGCCATTTGGTGTTATTGTCTGTAGGTTCTGGATCCACTCCCGTGCTGCCCACAGGTCCAGAGGCCCACAGGTCCAGCCTATATGTGACTGTAACCCTGATATGGTAAGGTGAGTGATGGGGTGCTCCTGGAAGTGGGTTATGAGTAAATTGTAGGTTGATGTGGGCACTTGGCCAATGCAAGTTCAAAACAGACAGTGTGACCCAATTAAAGGCACTTCCGGTTGGCACAGGAAGCTATACGTAAACACATATCTTGCTTGGGGTATTCTCTTACAGAATCCTGAGTTTAAAGTCTTTATGTTAAAAATTGACTGATCTAGACAGGGTTGAATGCAGTCATTTTCACATTTGCAGGTTATGTACATCAAAATACCTTTTGGGTGAATTTAACCACTTCCGGATGCTCCAGGATGCTTAGATTCGACACAGGTAGACCTCATAGTGGTCTGATGGACTGTCATAGAAGACAGGTTCATAAGGCATTCATAACCCACATAGGCTTCAGGTTGAATTTAGAGGTGCAGGCAATGTATTCCTATGGGGAGAGAAGTCAATGCAAACTGTTTGAAGTAAACACCTTCTTTTAACTGCTAAGGGTTAATGCCACACGGCCAAGGTTAGGCTTGCACGGATCGGGAGGACCTCAGGAACGTACCTGAGGTCGAATTGTGCTTCTCACCCTAGCAGTTCTCTCACTGTCACCCAAAACAAATGACATTTTGGGCCTACTTTTCTCATGGTCGCTGCGCTCAGACCGAGCGAGCTACGGGATATCTCGTTGAACTCTGCACGGCCTAGAGATTATGTTTATGCCCTTGCCTGCTCTCTGTGTCTTTCAGCACCACACCTTTTCACTCCATCCTTGCTGTGTGTGTGTGTGTGTGAGAGCTTTTCTTTGACATCTGCTGGCGGAAATTACTGATTTACAGTTTAGGAGGGTTACCTAGTCACACATGTGAAGTTTTGGAAAGATGTGACTTTTTTAACCCTTCAAAACAGACAGTGTGACCCAATTAAAGGCACTTCCGGTTGGCACAGGAAGCTATAAGTAAACACATGTCTTTATTGACATAGCCACTTACAGAATCCTGAGTTTTAAGTCTTTAAGTTAAGAATTGACTGATCTACACAGGTTTGAATACAGTGATTTTCATAATGACAGGTTATGTGTTTCAAAACACTTTTAGGGTGAGCTAGCTTGATAGTTAACGTTTGCTTTAGTTTGCGCGCCAGCTCTGCAAATTCAGCAGGTGTGTGTGAAGGCTTCCAACAAAACGAATGACCTGCAGTGGATCAAACCATTGTGAGGCAAAGGGCGGGAGTCGCAATCTTTTGAAACTTAAAAACGCGCTATTAAGTGTCTATAATCAGCATAAGTGCTTTCATTGCGTTCATTGATGGGGTGATCCTGGAAATGAGTCACTAGTTCTGTGTGTAAATGGGCCCGTTTGATATTGTATAGAATGCTGTTTAAGTCTATTTTCTATTGTATACTGGGTTTCCCCAATGTAGTGTTTTTTGCTAAATGTGCAAGTGATTATATACATATATGACATTTGGAGTGTAGAGTGAAATGAAAGACAACCCCCCCTCTCCAAAAGTTGGGTCTGTGCTGTTGTGAGTTGAAAAGACTTGGATAAATTCATGATGAGAGGGGGTCAACTACCCCCTCTGCTGGGTAATCTAAGAAAGCAACTGGGGGAGGAAAGGGGGAGTGTACAGGGGGTTGGGGGGAAAAGAAGGGTGTGGTGTGGGTCCAAATTGTGGGTAGAGCCTATTCTAAATTTAGCTGCTCACACCAATTCTTAAAAATGAGGTCTGCTGTGGTTGTTGTTCAGTGTATCAGGTCTGTTGTGTGGAATTCATCATGTGGTATCTCCAAGAGAAATGGGCCATGTGTGGTGATGTAACCGTTAATGACTTTGAGGTTCCGTTTTCGATCTGGTGAAAGGAGGTGTGAGTGGTTAATAATGGGGATGTAAATAATTGCATTAGGGAAAAAGTGACTCTTGCTTCCTTGTGCATTGATGCATTCTGTTTGATGTTTTGTATGGGTCATTATCCATATTGTTTATGCCCACCGAGAGAACCACTATGCATGCTGGTGTCTAAATGAACCTCTGTTTTCTCCAGGACCTTTTTGAAATGGTAAAATGTTGCTCCAGGGTAACTCTCCACTTGTATGGGTTATGGGTTATGAAATGGAGGGATTCTATTAACATTTGAGTCTCCCAAGACTAGTATTGGTTTATTTCCCTTCAAATTCCAATCTGCCACCTTGCCATTTGGTGTAATACTTAAAGGCCCGTAGATGTCCTCCTAGGATCATAAATTAAACTGAGGTAAGCTCCAAGTTGCCTCTTTTTCTGGGTGGCAGTGCAGAAGTCGATGTGGTGAGAGATTCATTCAACCATAGTGTTGTTAAATATGAACATAAACGCCATATTGTGCATTTAAATGGTTTCATTGTTTTGTTAAAGGAAAGGAAAAACCTAAAAGAGGAAGTGCCAAACTAAAACCAAACAAACCATAAATATATAGAGTAGAAATAAATTATGAATAAAACCATGTTCTTCTCCATCCATTTTCCTGTCTGTTAAAACCCATTTTCTAATACAGGCCATTTGGTGTTATTGTCTGTAGGTTCTGGATCCACTCCCGTGCTGCCCACAGGTCCAGAGGCCCACAGGTCCAGCCTATATGTGACTGTAACCCTGATATGGTAAGGTGAGTGATGGGGTGCTCCTGGAAGTGGGTTATGAGTAAATTGTAGGTTGATGTGGGCACTTGGCCAATGCAAGTTCAAAACAGACAGTGTGACCCAATTAAAGGCACTTCCGGTTGGCACAGGAAGCTATACGTAAACACATATCTTGCTTGGGGTATTCTCTTACAGAATCCTGAGTTTAAAGTCTTTATGTTAAAAATTGACTGATCTAGACAGGGTTGAATGCAGTCATTTTCACATTTGCAGGTTATGTACATCAAAATACCTTTTGGGTGAATTTAACCACTTCCGGATGCTCCAGGATGCTTAGATTCGACACAGGTAGACCTCATAGTGGTCTGATGGACTGTCATAGAAGACAGGTTCATAAGGCATTCATAACCCACATAGGCTTCAGGTTGAATTTAGAGGTGCAGGCAATGTATTCCTATGGGGAGAGAAGTCAATGCAAACTGTTTGAAGTAAACACCTTCTTTTAACTGCTAAGGGTTAATGCCACACGGCCAAGGTTAGGCTTGCACGGATCGGGAGGACCTCAGGAACGTACCTGAGGTCGAATTGTGCTTCTCACCCTAGCAGTTCTCTCACTGTCACCCAAAACAAATGACATTTTGGGCCTACTTTTCTCATGGTCGCTGCGCTCAGACCGAGCGAGCTACGGGATATCTCGTTGAACTCTGCACGGCCTAGAGATTATGTTTATGCCCTTGCCTGCTCTCTGTGTCTTTCAGCACCACACCTTTTCACTCCATCCTTGCTGTGTGTGTGTGTGTGTGAGAGCTTTTCTTTGACATCTGCTGGCGGAAATTACTGATTTACAGTTTAGGAGGGTTACCTAGTCACACATGTGAAGTTTTGGAAAGATGTGACTTTTTTAACCCTTCAAAACAGACAGTGTGACCCAATTAAAGGCACTTCCGGTTGGCACAGGAAGCTATAAGTAAACACATGTCTTTATTGACATAGCCACTTACAGAATCCTGAGTTTTAAGTCTTTAAGTTAAGAATTGACTGATCTACACAGGTTTGAATACAGTGATTTTCATAATGACAGGTTATGTGTTTCAAAACACTTTTAGGGTGAGCTAGCTTGATAGTTAACGTTTGCTTTAGTTTGCGCGCCAGCTCTGCAAATTCAGCAGGTGTGTGTGAAGGCTTCCAACAAAACGAATGACCTGCAGTGGATCAAACCATTGTGAGGCAAAGGGCGGGAGTCGCAATCTTTTGAAACTTAAAAACGCGCTATTAAGTGTCTATAATCAGCATAAGTGCTTTCATTGCGTTCATTGATGGGGTGATCCTGGAAATGAGTCACTAGTTCTGTGTGTAAATGGGCCCGTTTGATATTGTATAGAATGCTGTTTAAGTCTATTTTCTATTGTATACTGGGTTTCCCCAATGTAGTGTTTTTTGCTAAATGTGCAAGTGATTATATACATATATGACATTTGGAGTGTAGAGTGAAATGAAAGACAACCCCCCCTCTCCAAAAGTTGGGTCTGTGCTGTTGTGAGTTGAAAAGACTTGGATAAATTCATGATGAGAGGGGGTCAACTACCCCCTCTGCTGGGTAATCTAAGAAAGCAACTGGGGGAGGAAAGGGGGAGTGTACAGGGGGTTGGGGGGAAAAGAAGGGTGTGGTGTGGGTCCAAATTGTGGGTAGAGCCTATTCTAAATTTAGCTGCTCACACCAATTCTTAAAAATGAGGTCTGCTGTGGTTGTTGTTCAGTGTATCAGGTCTGTTGTGTGGAATTCATCATGTGGTATCTCCAAGAGAAATGGGCCATGTGTGGTGATGTAACCGTTAATGACTTTGAGGTTCCGTTTTCGATCTGGTGAAAGGAGGTGTGAGTGGTTAATAATGGGGATGTAAATAATTGCATTAGGGAAAAAGTGACTCTTGCTTCCTTGTGCATTGATGCATTCTGTTTGATGTTTTGTATGGGTCATTATCCATATTGTTTATGCCCACCGAGAGAACCACTATGCATGCTGGTGTCTAAATGAACCTCTGTTTTCTCCAGGACCTTTTTGAAATGGTAAAATGTTGCTCCAGGGTAACTCTCCACTTGTATGGGTTATGGGTTATGAAATGGAGGGATTCTATTAACATTTGAGTCTCCCAAGACTAGTATTGGTTTATTTCCCTTCAAATTCCAATCTGCCACCTTGCCATTTGGTGTAATACTTAAAGGCCCGTAGATGTCCTCCTAGGATCATAAATTAAACTGAGGTAAGCTCCAAGTTGCCTCTTTTTCTGGGTGGCAGTGCAGAAGTCGATGTGGTGAGAGATTCATTCAACCATAGTGTTGTTAAATATGAACATAAACGCCATATTGTGCATTTAAATGGTTTCATTGTTTTGTTAAAGGAAAGGAAAAACCTAAAAGAGGAAGTGCCAAACTAAAACCAAACAAACCATAAATATATAGAGTAGAAATAAATTATGAATAAAACCATGTTCTTCTCCATCCATTTTCCTGTCTGTTAAAACCCATTTTCTAATACAGGCCATTTGGTGTTATTGTCTGTAGGTTCTGGATCCACTCCCGTGCTGCCCACAGGTCCAGAGGCCCACAGGTCCAGCCTATATGTGACTGTAACCCTGATATGGTAAGGTGAGTGATGGGGTGCTCCTGGAAGTGGGTTATGAGTAAATTGTAGGTTGATGTGGGCACTTGGCCAATGCAAGTTCAAAACAGACAGTGTGACCCAATTAAAGGCACTTCCGGTTGGCACAGGAAGCTATACGTAAACACATATCTTGCTTGGGGTATTCTCTTACAGAATCCTGAGTTTAAAGTCTTTATGTTAAAAATTGACTGATCTAGACAGGGTTGAATGCAGTCATTTTCACATTTGCAGGTTATGTACATCAAAATACCTTTTGGGTGAATTTAACCACTTCCGGATGCTCCAGGATGCTTAGATTCGACACAGGTAGACCTCATAGTGGTCTGATGGACTGTCATAGAAGACAGGTTCATAAGGCATT
>NW_023494362.1:0-20778 GCF_013265735.2 Oncorhynchus mykiss
GTTGATCTGAGCGTTCTGTACTAACGACAGCAGTCAAGCACCAAGCTAACTTGCTAGCTACTTCCAGACACAAATTACAGAACAGCTCACTGAATATTACTCGCCATGGTAGATGGTTAGGCTGTTACGTTATCCAGAGCTTTGGTGATTGCAACTGTGCTGTCAGATTGTCCGTTAGTAAATTCAGAGCGTTTTGCTCTCAGAGAGTTTATAGAGCACACTGGATGCTGGGTTGATGCAAACGTTCTGACCTCATAATGGCAGTCAAGCACCCAAGCTAATTGTGTAACATTGGCTAGCGTGCTAGCTACTTCCAGAAACAAATGAGAGAACACCCCACTCTGACCATTTTACTTGCCCTAGCAGAGCTGGTTAGGTTGTTTCATGTTATTCAGAGCGTTGGTGACTGTAACTGTGCTGCTGGCAACATTTAATTACACATTTTTGTCTATTGATAACGGCTATTTCAACAGGTGTTCATAAATTCATCAGTTATTCTGCTCTCTGGCACACTCAGACGAGAATGTAGACGGCCAGACTGAATCACGAATGCACCCGGAATGGTGTCTTGCTTAGAGTCTTTTGTTAGTAAACAATGAACCAGCTAGGTAAACGATGAACCATAATACCAACCCATGGACGTTACTACCCTGCATGAATCTGCAGGCTGCAAACCAACCAGGTTCAATGTTAGCTAGCTAACGTTAGGCTATAACTAGCCAAGCAAATTAATCTGAGCTATGAATAATAAGAACATACACGTAACGTTAGCTAGTGAGCCAGCCAGATAACATTAGCTAGCTAGCTAACAGTAGACTTTAACTTGAAATGAAAATGACTTCGTCAAAATGTAATATCTGTAATATCTGAAAATGTAGCTCGCTAGACTATCTTACCCGTACGTCATGGTTGGATGCTTCTCCCTGTCACGGATGCCTTTTAAGATGTAATCCAGAGACAGGTGTGTTCTCCATCTCCTTAGCTATCAAACTCTAATTCCACTGATTTCAAAATTGGAAAGTGGAGAGCAACACTTATGCAGAACTACTAAGCAATATACTTCAAAAAAAGTTTTTTTGCCTCTGAACGTACAGTATTTAGGCTTGCCATAACAATGGGGTTGAATACTTATTAACTCAAGACATTTCAGCTTTAAAAAAAAGAAAATTGTAACAATTTCTAAAAACACAATTTCACTTTGACAGTATTGTATGAAAATCAGTGGCACAAAATTTCAATTGAATACATTTTAAATTCAGGCTGTAACACAATAAATGTGGAAAAAGTCAAGGGGTGTGAATACTTTTGAAGGCACTGTAGGTAGTCATTCTTGGTTGATAATAGTTCATGCTCTCCTATTCCTTTTCCTCCTCTGTGAACAGCATTGACACAGATTCATGAGCATTGAAAACAACATAAAATATTCCAAGAATTTCATTCACAATTTCCTCCACCAACAAGAATGATGTTTTATTTAATATATGTTTGTGTGTACACACTCCAAGTTGCTTCTCTGGCCTGCAGAGTGAATTTAAATGCTTCTATGTCCTTGCAGTTGAGTCTTATGCAGGTTTTGGTCCGCAATAGCTCACTTTAATTCACTAAATTTACAATTACACTCTTGTTGATTTGATTGTTAAACACAATGCACTTTAGAGCTCCTTTAATGCTTTAAAAGACAGTGATTTGTGTCCGAATATTGACCTATTTTGCATTGAAATTAGCAAGTTCAGCATTTTAGATGTGTTTAAAAATGTCATCCCATTTTGTCCTCTTTAATTGCATTTAAACACAGTTTATGCAGATCATTTAGTTGCGTTCCATAATGAATTTCATTTTTACATTAGACCTACCATTAGATATTTGATTAGATTACATTGCACAGAGGATCTCAGTGTTTTCCAAACTCAAACTCCTTAATTATTTTCACAGGACTGTGTTATGAATTTTGTTCACAGTTTATCAAATGTTCCAATTAGAAGCACATTTGCGCTTCTCTAAAATGCTGTGCTAACGGACCATTTCAGGTTGTCAGTCATGTGCACCTCGAGGAACTTGAAGCTTTCCACTTCTCCACTGCGGACCTGTCAATGTGCATGGGGGTGTGCTCTCTGCTGTCTCCTGAAGTCACGATCAGCTTCTTCGTTTTGTTGACATTGAGGGAGAGATTATTTTCCTGTCACAAATTCACCAGGGACCTCATCTCCTTCCTGTAGGCTGTCTCATCATTGTTGGTAACAGGCCTACCACTGCTGTGTTGTCAGCAAACCTGATGATTGAGTTGGAGATGTGCATGGCCACACACTCATGGGTGAACAGTGTACAGGAGGGGCTGAGCACGCCCCCTTGTGGACCCCCGTGTTGAGGATCAGCGTAGTAGAGGTGTTGATGCTTACCTTCACCACCTGGGTTCGGCCTGTCAGGATGTCCAGGACCCAGTTGCACAGTGCAGGGTTCAGACCCAGGGCCCGAGCCTAGTGATGAGCTTGGAGGGTGCTATGGTGTTGAGGTTGAGCTCTCAGTCCTCGTGAGTGTCGGTGGCCCGCATCGGAGGCCCACATTTGCGGCTCAAAGTGGGCGAAGAAGGTGTTTAGCTTGTCTGGGTGAGGAGTGGGTTTCGCACCGCGGCTGGCTTTCCCTTTATAATCCATGATTTTCTGGAGTCCCTGCCACATACGTCTAGTGTCTGAGCAGTAGAATTGTGAATCCACTTCATCCCTTACTGTCGTTTGGCCTCTTTTGTTGCCTTACGGAGGGCATAGCTGTGAAAATCACTTTCTCAACTGTTCTGCGCAGACCCCTCTCAGCTCGTAGCCTGGGTGTCTGTTTCTTCTCGCTCCCCATCTTTTCAGCATCAACATCAAGTTCATGTAGCCAGATGGCTCATGTTTAATTCATTTTATATTGTGGCTGTATTTGCATATGATATAGGCTAGCCAATGTGTTTTCACCAACATTTCTTTTTGTAAAAGCCTGATTTATTATTGGCCTACTGTAAGTCTACTGTGTTGATTTATTTATTTAATGTATTATCATAGCACTCCTGTGAATAGCCTATGCCTACATTAAAAGAATGCCCTGACGTACCCTGAATGTTTTATAAAGTGCCTCGATGACTTCAAACCCAATGACATAAATACACATTTTAAAACAAGACGTGAGATTATCAATGACTTTATTGCTTTCAAATTATTATATTTTTAGGCTAATGAATGCATAAGAAAATGCTAGATTGATGCATAACACACAGTTTCCCTGGGAGAAAGGGATTTCATTTCAGGATGGAACGTTTGTAAATACAGGGAAATATTAAACCTACACACACACACACACACACACTCTGCCAGTCTCCAGTTCAAGCTGGGTTAACAAATTGAACCAGTCTAACACAACCATCTAGCACAGTATCATCAAGCCCTTATAACACAGCACCAAATATAACCAACCAACAGTGAACCAGTGCAGGGAAGTGCATCCTCCACTGCACTGGCTACCTGGGGTCAATGGGTTTAATGTAGGTGTAGAGAAGAGGAAGTAAGTAAGAAGGGGGATGAAAGAGGAAATATGGAGGAAGGAGGAAAAGGCGAGGAGAGAGGAACTAGGAAGAATAGGGGGTAAAGGAAGTAGGGAGAAGAGGAAAATAAGGAGGAAAGGAAGAAGTGGGATGGACAGAGGGAGTAAGGAAGAAGGTGGAGAAGGGGAAGGAAGGGAGGCTAAGTTTACAGGAAGTAAGGAAGAAAGGAGAGGAAGTAAGGAAGATGGGGAGGAAAGGATGAAGGGGGATAGAAGATAGAAAGTACAGAAGAGAAATGGGTGATTGGAGAATGAGGATAAGGGGAGACAGATGACGAGAGTGAGGAGAGGGGAGTATGGATGAGGGGTTGAGTTGGATATTGGAGAGAGAGAATATAGTAGGGAAGAAGGGAGGAGGCGGTTTTCAGGGATTTCACACACCTCTAGGCCAGGAAATTGTACTAGTTGTGAACTTGACCACCCCAGCAAGTGAGGGAAACTGGGACTAGGCCAAAATATTCATCATGGTGTCTGCACTTGTCTACCACCACCCTCTTCTACCACCCTCCTCATCCCTCACTCCCTCCATCCCTCCTTCTCTCCCTGGTGACCAGTGAGGGGGTAGGGGGAGAGAACAGGGTCAGAGGTTATCTCACTCCTGTGTGTGTGTTCTCCGCAAGCCAGAACCAAACCTGTTTTATTGACCATTTCATCTATCCACATTCTTTCAATATTCACACCTAAACGAGGAACAGAAAACATCAGCACACAAAAAACAACTACAACAACAAGAGTCACAATAGTGACAATTAAAGGAAACAAATTCAAGGGATCTCAGGGAATGTTGTGACAACATACACAGCATCGGGAATGATATGTCACCCAACTTGGTGTCACACGATGTTTAATTTGGATCTAGTCCTCTTTTCTCCTCCTTTCCTCTGTCGCTGAGGCAAAACAAAATGAAAGGACACGCTGAACCAAAACACAGACACACACAGACGTGCGAGCACACACAAACACACACACCTAAATGCATAATTTCATCCCACGTTCGCAGTTAGTATTCACAGGCTGTCTCAACAAACCCACCAATGATTGGGAAGTAGAAATAGAATAAAGGAGGAGCAGAACAGTTCGTGCCCATCAGATAAGAGAAGACATACGACATATCCAAGAAGACATATCCAAATCAACAAAAAACACAAGTATGTCCCATCACAACACAGACTCTCCTGATAAAAATCGAATTGATTGGGAAAACAAAGCACTCTCTATTCCTCTTTTTAATCCCTATTTTTTCTACTTTATTATGCTTCCTCTATAGGAACAAGTCCTGTCTTTTGTTAAATAGCAGAAACAAATAATTCAGTCAATTTCATTCCTGTTATTGACTATGGCGATATTGTCTATATGAATGCAGCTGCCACTGTAGTGAAGCCATTGAATGCAGTTTTATCAAAGTGCGATAGGTTCAGTAAAAATCATTGCATTTTGTATGCAGAAAGTGGCTGCACTCATTGAGTATCGTAGATTGTTTGCATTGCGTCCTTTGCGCCTATAAAGCCCTCTTGCATAATTCCACCATACCTTACCTTTGTTAACATATAGATGTACGGGCTACAGCACCTGGCTCAAGGATGGCTAACTCTGGAGATCCCTTACATCTCCACTGAGTTGGGGTAGATCTGCTTTTTTTTTTTTTTTTTGCAACTTACTTGTACAATGTTCTACAATACACTTTACAATTGAGGAACTGGTGCCTCTAGGGCATTTCAGCTGGCTGTTAGGGGACCTTTTTACTGAAGTGTCTGTTTTTATGATTGTATTTTAATGTGTATATAATGTGTATTTTAATGTGTTCATTGCATTTTGATGTGTATTGTGGTGCTATACTGGCTGATATGGAAAAAGACATCAGCATTGACTCCCTGTCAAAATAAAGGTCAATAAAATTGAAATAGGGAGTTGATAAAACTAGCTGAGATTTCAGGCCAGGGGGTGTGAGAGGAGATGTACCCCCACCGTGTTGAGTAGGGCTGGGAATTGCCAGGGACCTCACAATAAAATATCATCACGACGCTTAGGTGCCGATATGAGTATTGCAATTCTCACGATTCTCACAATTATATATGTATCGCATTTCGATACTGTGATTTTATTGCGATTCAATGTTCCATGTGCACACACCATGTACACAAACACAAAGTCGCTCTCTTACACAGACACAAATGCGTCAACAGAGAGCAGATAACATGTCTGGCACTTCGGTGTCAGTGAGACTGCAGCCTAATGCACTCATTGGCAGTCACTGCTTAGAGGGCTATTCCCTCAATCCCTCCCTCCCTCCTCTCCTCTACTCTCCCTCGCTCATTATCTTTGCCACCAAAGTGAGTGCTGAGGCAGGTATATGTCATGGAGTGGTACCAACATCCCAGAGAGAGAGGGGGATGTGGAGGGTGAGAGAGGGGGAAGAGAGGAGAGAGAGGTTTCAAAGCATCAGCACTGACACTTTTACCAGACATATTCATGAGTTCCACATCATAAAAATGTTTTACAGCGAAAGGGAAGCAGAACATTCTTATTGAACAAGTTGACATAGTACCTTCCTCAATTTCAGCCCCTTTTGCCTCTGTTTATTCTAGTGAATACAACCCCGGATTTTACACAGTAATCCCCACAACGAGCTCGCTGCAACAGGTATATTCACTTGTCAGTCACATTGGTCTCCTAGCTACAGAAGCGAACACCA
This sequence comes from Oncorhynchus mykiss, assembly GCF_013265735.2. Classification (NCBI taxonomy): domain Eukaryota; kingdom Metazoa; phylum Chordata; class Actinopteri; order Salmoniformes; family Salmonidae; genus Oncorhynchus; species Oncorhynchus mykiss. Next base: position 6,266 of record NW_023494362.1, read on the forward strand.
ATTTTCATGGAAACAAGGTATGTATGTTAATAAGCAGTTCATAAAAGCTCTTTAGTCATCCTCTATCACAAGCTAGAATGATCATTTCCGTCTCTAGCCTAGGCAACAAACTACTAACGTTAGCTTCAGAGTAGCCTAGCTATGCCAACCGATTTATATTTGTTAAACGGAAGTGAATAAAAGGCCAAAAATTATATCAAATGTTTTTTCCATTGCAACATCAGATATAGGCCTACAGTCACAGTAACCATGTTTGTTGGAAGCGTGCAATAGAGTTCACAGCTGGCGATGTATTATCGCGATTGGTTATTCCCATTATTTGCAAACAATGTTGTCATGACATGGCCCTTTCTGGGTATAGATCTCTCTCTCTCTCTCTCACACACACCACACACACACACACACACCAGGTTCTGTTATCTAAGGTTGTAATTCCTGCGGGCTCTCTCCCAAGGCCATGCAGAAAGATAGACACATCGAGAGAAAAATTATTTAACTGCAACTCCAAAATGTGAATTTGATTCAAAATGTCCCTTGTGGTAAGGTGGAATTGTCCCTGGACATTTAAGGGACGGTTTATGACGAGTTTGTTTTATTTTTGTTGACCTCAGAGAGGACAGGAAACACACATACAGCTGAAGTTGAAGTTTACATACCTTAGGTTGGAGTCATTAGAACGCATGGTTTTGCAGTTTGACAAGTCGTTAGGACAACTACTTTGTGCATGACGCAAATACATTTTCCAATTGTTTTGACAGATATTTCACTGTATCACAATTCCAGTGGGTCAGAGGTTTACTACACTAAGTTGACTGTGCCTTTACACAGGTTGGAAAATTCCAGAATAATATGTTTGTGGCTTTAGAAGCTTCTGATAGCATAATTGACATCATTTGAGTCACTTGGAGGTGTACCTGTGAGTATTTCAAGCCTACCTCAAGTCTGTTGGTAACATCCACAAGTCTGGTCATCATTTGGGAGCATTTCCAAAGGCCTGAGTAACCACGTTCTCTGTAACAACAATAGTATGCAAGTATAAACACTATGTCACCCTGCAGCCGTCATGCCCTCAGGAAGGAGACGTGTTCTGTCTCCTAGAGATGAACGTACTGGTGCGAAAAGTGCAAGTCATCCAGAACAACATCAAAAGACCTTGTGAAATGCTAGAGGAAACAGGTACCAAAGTATCTATATCCACAGTAAAATGAGTCCTATATCGACTTTCCTGAAGGCCGCTCAGCAAGAGAAGCCACTGCCCAAACCGCTATAAAAAGCCAGACTAAGGTTTGCAACTGCACATGGGGACAAAGATCGTGCTTTTTGGAGAAAGGTCCTCTAGTCTGATGGAACAGAAATAGAACTGTTTGGCCATTATGATCATCGTTAGGATGGATGAAAAAAGGGGAGGCTTGCAAGCCAAAGGACACGCATCCCAACTGTGAAGCACGGGGTGGCAGCATCATGTGTATGGTGCTTTGTTGCTGCAGAGGGGCTGGTGCACTCCACAAAATAGTTGCATCATGAGGAAATAACATTATCTGGATATATTGAAGCAAATCTAAAGACACTCAGTCCGGAAGTTTAAGCTTGGTCGCAAATGGGTCTTCAAATTGACAATGACCCAAGCATACTTCCAAAGTTGTGGCAAATGGCTTAATGACATCAAAGTCAGGGTATTGGAGTGGCCATCAAAAGCCCTGACCCCATCCCAATAGAAAACTGTGGGCAGAACTGAAAACCGTGTTCAGCAGGAGGCCTACACATCTTGACTCAGTTACACCAGCTCTGTCAGGAGGAATGGCCACATTCACCCAACTTATTGTGGATTCTTGTGGAAGGCTCCCAAAACGTTTAAACCCAAGTTACCAGTTAAACCATGTAAACAACCTTAGATGCTAATTAACTAGTCCTGCAGCTAGGTTTGATGTCACCAGGTTGCGAAGACCGACAACCAACAAAACATCTATTCTACAAACATCTATTCTACTAGAACATTTTCTATAGGGTACACTGAAAGTATCCATTCCTAACCACCAAAACTTTGATCTTCAGGGAAGTTCAGAGAGATAGATGCTGATTAACTTAATCCAACATAAGACCCCCGATTCCAATAGAGATCACAACGACAGACTGGGCATAATCTGTACTTGATTGTAAGCATTCCCGAATGAAATGATTCTTCTTGGGCAAAGCTTTCGCATTTCATTATTATAAATTTCTGCCATTCTTCTCTAAAGATCCTCTAAAGCTCTGTGAGGTAGGATGGGGAGAGTTGCTGGACAGCTATTTTCAGGTCTCTCCAGAGAAGTTCGATCTGTTTAAGTCTGGGCTCTGGCTGGGCCACTCAAGGACATTCAGAGACTTGTCCCGAAGCCACTCCTGCCTTGGCTGTGTGCTTAGGGTAGTTGTATTGTTGGAAGGTGAACATCCGCCCCCAGTCTAAGGTCCTGAGCGCTCTGGAACAGGTTTTCATCAAGGAGTTCTCTGTACTTGGCTCTGTTCATCTTTGCCTCGATCCTGACTAGTCTCCCAGTCACTGCCGCTGAAAAACATCCCCACAGCATGATGCTGCCACCAACATTCTTCACGTAAGGATGGTGCCAGGTTTCCTCCAAACGTGATGCTTGGCTTTCAAGCCAAAGAGTTCAATATTGGTTTCATCAGACCATAGAATCTAGTTTCTCATGGTCTGAGAGTCTTGGTGCCTTTTGGGAAACTTCAAGTGGGCTGTCATGTGCCTTTTACTGAGTGGCTTCCGTCTGGCCACTCCACCATAAAGGCCTGATTGGTGGAGTGCTGCAGCGATGGTTGTCCTTCTGGATGGTTCTCCCATCTCCACAGAGGAACTCTAGAGCTCTGTCAGAGTGACCATCGGGTTCTTAGTCACCTCCCTGACCAAGGCTCTTCTCTTCCAATTGCTCAGTTTGGCAGGGTGGCCATCTCTAGGATGAATGGCCACTGTGTTCTTGGGGACCTTCAATGCTGCATAAATGCTTTGGTACCCTTCCCCAGATCTGTGCCTCGACACAATTGCTGCCAGTTTGAAAGCTTTTGAAAAAGCTAACATAAGTGCATGTAACAGATGGGAGCAATAATACATAGTCTGCTGCAATCTTCAGTTGGCTCCTCTTCACTAGTGATCACAAACCAAGGCTTTCTGAAGGCAAAGTTGTGCTTGTGATGAAAAATGGTTAATTACTCAGCTTCATTATCTGTTTACAATGCAAGTTAGTGACATCTGCTGGACAGCAATAATTGCAGAGTGCGATTATCAGATATGTTTTTTTCCCTCCACTGTTTTTATCAAAACTCTGTGGCTCAGTAGTATGTTGTTGGCTTTAGTAACCTATAATCAGTTGGAATACCAGGTTTGCATCTTACATCATGCTTCCCTTATGGCCTGAATCAATGTCATTATTTATGCTTAACAACCCCCTAGAGCCCATGTCCGCATCCCCGTGTAGATCAAATCATCATGATTAAAAAAATCGGCATAAAAATCTGTCAGTTGAAGATAGAGATATCTTTATTTTTTTGCATTGGATGCGTCTCAATCCACGTCATCCACGTTGTGTCTAAACTACAGAGTCAGAGTATTTATCCCAAGACGAATGCAGTGTGATCACTGTAAAGCTTTTGGACATGTTTCAAGTGTTTGCAGAAGGGAGAAGCCGAAAGGTCCAAGTTGTGGAAAAGATAATGTCATGTGTTTTAAAAGTGATGAAAATGTGACGTCGCAATTGTAGTGAACCATAAAGCCACCTCTTTGGAATGCCCGACAACGGTAAAAGATAATGAGGTGGCCAAATTCAGGGCTGTCCAGAACATTTCATATACAGCGGCTGTTTAAAGGGTTGAGGCTTTGAATGGTGCTCATGAAGATTCCATTGTGGTGGATAGGCCTTCACTGCAGGCTGCAGGGGTTGCCTTTCACCATCAGGACCCAGGTATTTTAAAGGTTAAGAAGGTGGACTTTGTGGCCTTTATAGCTATGGTGATTAATGGCACTGCCAAGGTGGAGAGAAGGTCCGGTAGAATAGACATCATTGTGGATGCGGCGGAGCGGTACCTGGGACTGAAAGATTTCTCGGAGGAGGAGTTGAATGGAGTATTGTCGCAAGCCGTACACCCCTCTCAGGACCTAGAGCCCGAGAAGGGAGATATGGAGATTTTAAGAAATTAAGATTATTAAGAAATTAAGAAATTTTGATTTGTTTTTGTCAATTTACAAATTTATTTGGGTGGAATCATTTAGTTTTCCCTATCATGTACGGATGTTATTTTTACCTTGTTTTTTCAACCCGTCCAGTTGGTGGCAGCCATACACCTTTTTGGGTTGTAGTCCGCCATAAAACCCACAGAAGAAGAAGAAGAAGAGAAGAAGAAGAATGTCAAAACAAAAATTAGACAGTGCATATCAGAGCAAAAGACCAAGGAACTGTCCGCAGATCTCCAAGAGAGAATTGTGATGAGGAATATATCTGGGGAAGGGTATAACACCATTTATAGAGTTTTGAAAGTTTCCAAGAGCACAGTGGTCTGTCCGACCAAACAGAGCAAATGGGCAAGAAGGACCTTGATCAGGAGGTGACCAAGAACTCAATGACCACCCTGACAGAACTACAGAGTTCCTTGGCTGAGATGGGAGAACCTGCCAGACAGACAACAGTCTCGACAGCACTGAATACAAATCTTGGCTTTATGGGAGAGTGGTGGAAGCCACTCCTGAAGAATAAGGCACATGGCAGCACGCCTGGAGTTTGCTAAAAGGCATGTAAAAGACTCTGAGAGCATTAGGCAAAATATTATGTTGCTTGATGAGACAAAAATGTAACTCTTTGCCCTGAATGCAATATGGGGTGTTGTGTGTAGATGGGTGAGAAAAACATACATTGAATCCATTTTGAATTCAGGCTGTAACAACAAAATGTGGAATAAGTCAAGACGTATGCATACTTTCTGAAGGCTCTGCAGGCCTACTATGCTGTGTGTCAAATGCAAATGAATTATTATGTGAACTTGCGAGACATCGATTCAGCTTTGATCTAACTTTACTAAACAGGGTTGGGTTAAGTGCAGAAGACCCATTTCGATTGAATGCATTCAGTTGTGCAACTGACTAGGTATCCCCTTTCCCTTTCCCTTTCCCTTACCATGGCGAGAAGTGTTCATCTTCTATTTGTAATAATAATTACAACTGATGAGTAGGACTATTAAGCGTAGGCAACAGATCTTGATGACTGTTATTTTAAGCAATTGAGTCCCTTTGTGGTGCTGATAGGGCAGCCCCAGGATTTTGCAACGAATGTGGTGCTGAAGGAAGTCTGAAGGATAGCTCTGCCATTCAGCCAGTTCAGGAACAAAAAACAAGAATTTGCAGTATAGTCTTATAGGCCTATGACTACTACTACTATGACTACTACTAGCAATTTGTAGGGTGTAGCCTAATGTAAATACAAATACATAAGCACTTTAGTTGCGAGTAGGCATTTCATTGTATTGTGTAGCTTACACTTGCGTTGTATCATAAATAAACTCTGATTTGATTAGCTTGAACACATGATTACAACATACTCTATTACAGAATAAAAGAAAACACAGGTGAAATATCTATGCATAGCATTTTTCATCTATGCAAATACATTCTATCAAATCAATTGACCAAGAAGTGAACATAAATCATTACTATGTAGAATTACAGGAAATTTGTTTTAAAACAGCCGTAAAATCCGTCTTTTGGTGTGGTGTATTCATGCATCTTAGTAAACTAGAATCGTAATGCATTGTTACCTCCAACTTGCCCCAATTCACATTTCCACTTGCCCACCCTGACATACCAAGCTAGAACGGGCCCTGTGTCTCAACCAATAGCCAATGTAGGTTAATTATCCCAAGCAGGGCTACAGCAACTCCAGAGAGGGTTAGGCTCCCTGGGCTTTGCAGTGGCCTCTCTGGTTTGGGTGACCTCAGAAGAACAGTGTCACTGTAACCAAGTGGTCACTTCTGCGCAAGACGGGGTCCATGGAGTTTTATGAACATCAAGGAGACACACAGTGAATTTGGATCCTAGATCTCATTGGTCTGATGATTAGTTTAATTTGGCTAAACCCCCTCTTACTCTGCCAAGCTGCAGGGTATGTACAATTAAAGGAGGCTGGTTGAAGGAGCTGTAGTAGGATGGGCTCATTGTAATGGCTGGAATGGAATCAATTGAATGAAGTTAAACATGTGGTTTCCATATGTTTGATAGCATTCCATTTCAGTCATTACAATGAGCCCATCCTCCTATCAATCAAATTTCAATCAAATGTATGTATAAAGCCCTTCTTACATCAGCGGATGTCACAAAGTGCTGTACAGAAACCCAGCCTAAAACTCCAAACAGCCAGCAATGCAGGTGTAGAAGCACGGTGGCTAGGAAAAACTCCCTAGAAAGGCCAGAACCTAGGAAGAAACCTAGAGAGGAACCAGGCTATGAGGGGTGGCCAGTCCTCTTCTGGCTGTGCCGGATGGAGATTATAACAGAACATGGCCAAGATGTTCAAATGTTCATAGATGACCAGCAGGGTCAAATAATAATAATCCTATGGCTCCTCCCACCAGCCTCCACTTGTACAGTTAAGCAGTGGAATTACCTCACATGCACATGTTCTCCCCTACTGTGAACAATGTTCCTAAAGCCATTGATGGTGGAGGCACACAGGAGGGAGAAGCATTGGCACAAATTGAGAGGCTCTGGACAGCTCTCTCTGCAGGATGTTTGCCTGATTTGTCAGGTGTATGTGGGCTTGGACTCCTCGTCAGTTGCACCTTTAAATTCTTGTGGTTTTGAACAGGCGGCTTCTTATGTTTTTATATTTGCATTGTAGTCATTTAGCAGACGTGCTTATCCAGAGCGACTTGCAGGAGAAATTAGGGTTAAGTGCCTTGCTCAAAGGCTCATCCATAGATTTTTATTTTTCATCTAGTCAGCTCGGGGGATTCAAACCAGCTACCCTTCGGTTACCAGTTCAATGCTCTTAACCACAAGGTTACCTGCCACCCAGGCTGGATAGGAACTGCTGGTTATCATTTTTCAATGTTCTGATTGGCCAAAGTGGTCAAGCCTATGACCGACCATCGCAGTACACACCTATAGTTCATCATTCTCGACAACACCAGAGAGAAGACAGGGAAGAAACCACCATTTGCCTAGGGTGCTTTACATTGCATAGGCTATTTATCGATTTTCATGGAAATTGTGGTAATTAAATAGAATGTATTTAGGATTTATCAGAATAAATGTTCCAGAAATAGTTTTACCAGCTCTGTGTAATCTCAAATTGAAAAATAGTGAGGATACACTGCTCCCCATGCTTTGGCAGCACTACAATCCTGCTCCTCTTTCCTATATTAAGAGGCTTAAAAGCATATCATTCTGATATAATGCTTTCTTCATTGAGAATGTGTGCGCAGTTGAAATTTGGCCATAGACTCAATGACTGAAAAATACATATTTCAAAGTTGGTTTATAATGACAAGAATAACTAATAACAACCAACCCATTTTTTTTATGTCGGACCAATTATCTGTACGCATTTGTTGATTAACCTCAGCTTGAATACCAACATCTACAGTAGCCTATCTACAGTAGCCTAGGTTTGTTCTCAACCACTTCTTATGCTTGTTAAGAACACAACTTAACAACTTATGCCAGTTGTGTTGTTGAGCAACCAAGTTGCTGGGCCCGTTTTTAGACAGAACTCTGTTAAAAGTATGTTAGCATTGTTCAAAATGCAGCAAAATGGTACCACCCCATTGGTTTTATTGAGCACATGAGAGCGATAATACATTATACATTTTATCAAAACTGTTGCATCTACAAGCGTATTCAGTCGGAAAGTTGGCAAGTCTAATGGTCACTTTATGGACGAGGTAGTCTCGTTCTTATCTGACGCCCAGATGTTGAGCAAGAAATTACATTTTTTTTCTTATTGCCAATGACCCTGTTAATAGGGATCGGCGTCCCGTCAACGGGGCAGTTGTAAATCATGCAGCGCCTTGTGTCAAGATCCTAGATTTGGGAGAAACAACAAATGTTGTGTCTTATATCGGCTGAAAGCTAAATTCTTGTTAATATAACTGGACTGTCCAATTTACAGTAGCTATTACTGTGAAAAAATGCCATGCTATTGTTTGAGGAGAGCTCCTAACAACAAAACACTTTTTTCACCGTGATAGGTTTGATAAATTAATCTCTGAAGGTGAAATGTGTACTTACATTCTGAAATCTTGCTCTGATTTATCATCCAAAGGGTCCCAGAGATAACATGAAGTGTCGTTTTGTTAGATAAAATCCCTTTTCATACCCTAAAAAGGTCCATATATCATGCATGATCGATTTTGTATTTCCACTCGTTCAATTTGCAAAGAAAGGAATCTGTGAAAATCTAACCCTAAACATTGTTTCAACCAGTCAAATCACGTTCGTATGTATTCCTCAGAGATCCTAGAACATAAAGAGACTTCACTATATCATTAGGGGTGTAGTATATTCTATAGGACACCATATTTGGTCAGAGAGCGACGCCTTCATGGCACGCCGACGACGTGGGCGATCTTCACTTGAACGACTCTAACTTTGTCAAAAAAGCACCAATCGGTGCTAGCTAGATAGCCAATGAGCTGGGCTTTACGGGAGTGTCCGGAAACCATGTATCTGTCATAAAATGTAGCTACTAACCTTGTACGACAGCATGTCTTTTCATTTTGGACAAAAATTATTAGAATATTCAGAGTTATGAAGTTATGAAAACTGGTTGTTTTGCAAATGTTTAGCTTATAATATGGCTACTAATACTGGAAAAGCTAAATCAAAGTCCAAGTATACAGATTTGACGATATTCTTTCAGAAAAATTTATATGAATGCAAAGGTCTACTTCACGATTTGCCCAAATGTAGAACTGGGACCTTGCATTTCAAAGATGGTGGTAGAAAAGAAACGTTAGTTTTTTTCTTTGTATTATCTTCTACCAGAGCTATTCTGTTATATTCTCCTACATTCAATTCACATTTCCACAAACTTCAAAGTGTTTCCTTTCAAATAGTACCAAGAATATGTAAATCCTTGCTTTAGGGCCTGAGCTACTGGTAGTTAGATTTGGTGTGTCATTTTAGGCGAAAATTGAAAAAATGGTGGCTATCCCTAAGACGTTTTAAAAATCTGGTATGTGGTTTTCTGTAATTGCCACCAAAACATTATTAATTGACTTAATAGGTCTCTCGCTCACGTCTCTCCCAAAGATTATCTATTGCCTCAGCAAACCGACTCTGATTAATCAGATGTGTGTGGCAATGGCTAACTAATAAACATTAGGTTGCAATAAACATAAATATCTCATGACGAGAGCTTTCTCATGCATCTCTGCACTTTTCTTTGGGACCATCAGGTGATGTACTCGGAACAACCCTGGAACTAGACAAAAATCTCTAGGGGACCAAGACAGAAAGTCCTGACAGCATCCTAAAATCACCCATGGGAAGACATCCTTGGGACAAACCAGGATCTAGACAAAATTTCTAGATGACCATGACACAATCAGAGATGTAGTGGAGGGTAAACACACATAAATGCCATTTATGCACCTTATAATTTCTGCAATAGTGTTTACTCACCCTTTAATTTTGTAAATGAGCATTTACCCACTTATATTGCAATCACAGCATTGATCAAAACTCAGAATGCTTAAATTGCCTGCATCTTTGTGCCTGCATCTTTGTGACCGAATCGTGAACAGTTGTTTGTTCTTTATGTTCGCGTGCACCCCCCGGATTTTCCTTGCTAGCAGCACATTCACCACTATCTCAACCGGCTAACTACGCCCACATGAAAGTTGCTGCACAGGCTGAGGGCCATTAAGACGTGAAACAAACTACCCCAGCTCGGAGTCAGGCTCAGCAGAACAACAGCAAATGGCAACACAGGTAGGCAATTAGATGCCGCTGTTAGACTCGTGGGTTTGTGAGATGCCGGTCATAAAGCAATTTTCTTTTACGTACGCGACTCCTGCCATGTCCAATCATCCAATTTCACAATTATACAATCAACGTGACTTTGTTATTACCAATCTAAATACATAACAAAATAATGGTAATAATTTATTTGAATGGTAAACAAAATGAGAGAGAGAGAGAGAGACAGAGAGAGAGAGAGAGAGAGAGAGAGAGAGATGCTGTGGTGGACTGACCCATTGATCTAGCTAACGTTAGCTAGCTACACGGTTGACACTGCAGCTAGCCAGTTAATCTAGTGGCAACCTAATGTTTATTGCAACCTAATGTTTATTAGTTAGCTATTGCCACACACATCTGATTAATCAGAGTCGGTTCGCTGAGGCAATAGATAATCTTTGGGAGAGACGTGAGCGAGAGACCTATTAAGTGAATTAATAATGTTTTGGTGGCAATCGGCTTTGAAATCGGCACATTTTGAGTTATGGTTTGCGTATTATCAGTACTAGGGTAGTGATTTCATGTTGGCTTTAAGCTGGCAAGGAAAGTTAGTCTACAAAGCTGAAAGCTACCGGTATCTTCTTGCATTGTAAAGTGTTCTAGCCTGTATGGACATTGCTTTGCAAACAGGAATGAACCGTTTAATTATTTCTACATGCCATGCTGCATCATTCAAGTGTGCAGTATGAATGGGGACCTAACATGATGCTGCTCAGAATCCTAGTGCAGCCGAAGTGAAGCAGGCACGGTACGCTCACGCTGTGTAACGGGTACATTGGCTTGTATGCTACAGTTTGACAGTCAACAAAAGTAACAAAAATTCTTGTACCCATTTTTCATGTTCTAATATTGAGAACTGAAGTTTCGGTATATTGTGTAACTCTATGGTGTAAGCTCACTTACTTGCTTTCACCTTGATCCCTGCCCAGTCACTGTAGCTATCCAGGTTCTCGATCAGCCGGGAGCAGAGTTTCACATGGCCAACGTAATCCAGGAGCACATCTATGATGGGTCCTGCCCAGCGGCTAATTGTCGGATCGGAGATTGCCTCACAGAACTGAAAATTAAGGGTTAAAATTGGATTCAAAGAACTACCCGAGATGGAATTGGAAACTAATAGACCAGCAAACTATCTACATTGCACATAAACCCAACCTACCTGGACGCAAGTGTTGCGTCGAGCTTCGTCCTCATCAATAACGTAGCGCAAAGTTTCGCCAAAGATGCTGACCCTTCTTGAAATTTTCAGGGGTGGGTGTGGCTTGCTGCCATATGTGCAATCAAAACAGGAAAGGGCATCACAGCCATTGGACATCAGATACTTCAGATAGTTCAGGATGTGCAGATACTTCATACCGAGCATGACCACTGCCGGGAAGGAGCAGGGGTGTGTGGGGATGGACGCATTCATGTTAGCTCCATGCTCCACCAGAGCGGTGATCATTTCCATGTAACCCTGCCTCACAGCGACAAGAAGAGGGTTGAACATATCAAGGTTGGGGTTAGCGCCTGCATCCAGAAGCATTTCAGCCGCCTCTAGGTTGCTGTTGGAGACAGCAAAGTAGAGTGCTGTGCTGCGATGGTCCTCATACATTTTGGATCGGTCTTCTGCGAGCTGGAAATTGACGTCATAGCCTGCCTCGATAAGGATCTCCAGGATCCAGTCCCGGTTGTACTCGGCAGCCAGGTGGAGGGGACTGATGCCACTGCGTTGAACTTTGACCTTGCTGGTGGCAGGGATCAGCATGGACACAATGCTACAGAGGGAAGCACAGGGATCAAATTGAAAGGGAAATGTTTGGCTTGAAGAGAAACCAATACTTTAAATTAACCAATCAATTTAATTGCACTCACTCAAAATGTCCTTTCTGGACAGCAATATGAAGAGGCAGGAGGCCAGACTTAGTTGTTCGGTTAGCATCTGCTTTATGAGATAGAAGCAGTTCCACAACTTCCTTGTAACCATTCTTACTTGCCTCGTACAGAGGTGTTTCCCCCTTCCTTGCCTGGCAGTTTATCAGCACCTACAATATACAAGAGCATACACAACATTCATACAATGTTGAAATGAAGGAAAACTGGCAACACCACAACATCACCAGCAACAGATGGTCTGCATGCTTAATGGTTATTTTCAATTATATTCATGCCATTGTAAAGAACATAAAACTTTCTCCAAGATGTAGGAAACCCATCAACAAGGGTTTGGACATTAAAGTAGAGTTCAGGTTCAATATGTTATGAACTTGTTGTGCTTACGATCCCAGACTGCATCTTTAAAACAATCAATTAAAAATAATCTTGAAACTGGCATGTGAAAATTTGAAAACGACTCACCTTTTCTAATCAAGAAGTGCAACACGTCCACTCCCCCATTCTGTGTTGCCGTATAGAAAGGTTCCATCCTGTAATTATTGACTGCATTAAGCTTGGCCCCGGCCTCCAACAACATCTGGCAAATTTCCACGTTAGCATGCCCGGCTGCTTCATGGAGAGGTGTCACACCCTGAACACAAGCCTTGTGTACTGAGGCTCCATACTTCAGGAGGTGGTCTACAATCTCCACATTGGCTTCTCGCAGCTGAAAACGCATTGTGACAAACAACACAGATCAATTTTTGTTGGATATTGCTGTTTGTAAAACATAAGCTGATTGTGTAACAGTGGTGGACTTCACCAGTATGACCAGTAACCTAGCTGACACCTGGAGACTTGTCTTAGCCCCAAGAGCTAACACCTACAGATGTCAGATCTTAATATGACCCATTTCGTCACAGGAGGAAAATAATCCTGCAGCAGGAGGATTTTAATGTATAATTCATATTTTAACCGCCGCCAGAGGGCAGCTGGAATCGGTGTTTGTAGGCTATACAATAAATTAGTCTGCAGGTCCACTGGGCGTCAGTCAAGTAGCCTATATAGGCTGCGTGTCTCGTGTGAATTCTAATGTAGATTATAATAATTGACAATATTTGTATGGGTAGATGTATTTTCTTTTGGGAAAATAATTTTTATATCAATTATTTATTATATGTTGAAGGCAACCAATAGTCAGACTAAATGTTTGGTTGTCTCAGTGCCTGTGTGGTCCAGCAGGTACAGCAGTAACCATGGCATACATATGTCAAAGTAGTCATGGGTTCAAATCTGGCCCACTACTACCCTTTGAATTTTTGGAGAAACTAGTACTTTTCTAGTTATTCTCTGTGGGCTATACTTAAACTCTTACTCAAGTAATTTCTAATGCCCAGAGCACGTAGGACCCCCTACCGGTGAATTATGAACTACAAACTCGAAAGAATCATGATTCTATAAGTCTCTCGTTCACCATATGGGGCTTGTTATTGGTGCTGTCTATTGATACCTTTAAAACGAGGTCTAGTTGCGGCCACAACCAGACTAGATTGTGAACCACTCTTGGCGTAATGACACTGCTCGGCTTGCCTGGCTACCCCTAACTCCGTGCTCCGCCCCAAATGCTATGCTACATCCACGGACGTTAGAGCAGCGGGAGAATTCAGATTGAGCTGTAAGGCAACTGCTTGATGGCGCGAGAGAGATTAGCACAATATTGTTAGTGACCTGCAGCAGCCCCCAAACAATTAGTTCTCGAGTTCGAGTTTTGAGCAGAGGCAGGCTGAGTGTGTTTTGGTTGTACGAAAAGCTGTGTCCATCAAGTAACATTCAATAAATGAATAGCATTCGTTCTTGCACCATGTGATCAATTATCAGTTCTAAACATGTCTATTTCCTGTCGTGTACATGATAGACAGTTACTGGTTGGAGCACATCTCTGTAGCTGCTGAGCTGGAGGAGCACATATTAATCCTGCTGTAGAATTCATTGCAGCCAGCAGACTAAAATGAACGAGTAACTTGGAAAAAATTAATTGTGACTCTTGTCAGTAAAAAGAGTCATTCAAAAAGTAAGAATTGTTCGCGAACTGCACATCACTAGTCTTCACTCCTGAGGATTTCTTGTTCTTTGGTTCTTAGCCAAATCAGCGATCAAAGATAAACTGCACTTTAATGACCTTCTGCCTTTGTAATATGATATATTTCTGGAGTAAGATAAGCATTTCGAAGATACACTATATACACAAAGTATGTGGACAAATTAGTGGATTCGGCTATTTCAGTCACACCCGTTGCTGACAGCTGTAAAAATCAAGTACACAGCCATACAATTTCCATGGACCAACATTGGCAGTAGAATGGCCTTACTGAAGAGCTCAGTGACTTGAAATGTGGCACCGTCATAGGATGCCCCCTTTCCAACAAGTCAGTTTGTCAAATTCCTGCCCTGCAAAAGATGCCTGAGTCAACTGTAAGTGCTGTTATTGTGATGTGGAAATGTCTAGTAGCAACAACGGCTCAGCTGCAAAGTGGTAGGCCACACAAACTCACAGAACAGGAGCACCTAAAAATTCTGTCCTCGGTTGCAACACTCACTACCGAGTTCCAAACTGTCTCTGGTAGCAACGTCAACACAATAACTGTTTGTCAGGATCTTTATGAATGGG
>NW_023494363.1:0-20663 GCF_013265735.2 Oncorhynchus mykiss
AAAACCTCTACTCTAGTACCCCCAGCCAGTCCAACCTCTACTCTAGTACCCCCAGCCAGTCCAACCTCTCCTCTAGTACCCCCAGCCAGTCCAACCTCTCCTCTTCTACCCCCAGCCAGTCCAACCTCTCCTCTTCTACCCCCAGCCAGTCCAACCTCTCCTGTAGTACCCCCAGCCAGTCCAACCTCTCCTCTACTACCCCCAGCCAGTATCCCCAGCCAGTCCAACCTCTCCTCTTCTACCCCCAGCCAGTCTAACATCTCCCCTTCTACCCCGAGCCAGTCCAACCTCTCCTCTTCTACCCCCAGCCAGTCCAACCTCTCCTGTAGTACCCCCAGCCAGTCCAACCTCTCCTCTACTACCCCCAGCCAGTATCCCCAGCCAGTCCAACCTCTCCTCTTCTACCCCCAGCCAGTCTAACATCTCCCCTTCTACCCCGAGCCAGTCCAACCTCTCCTCTTCTACCCCCAGCCAGTCCAACTTCTCCTCTAGTACCCCCAGCCAGTCCAATCTCTCCTCTACTATCCCCAGCCAGTCCAACCTCTCCTCTAGTACCCCCAGCCAGTCCAACCTCTCCTCTAGTAAACCCAGCCATTCCCAACCTCTCCTCTAGTACCCCCAGTCAGTCCAACTTCTCCTCTAGTACCCCCAGCCAGTCCACCCTCTCCTCTAGTACCCCCAGCCAGTCCAACCTCTCCTCTAGTACCCCCAGCCAGTCCAACCTCTCCTCTAGTACCCCCAGCCAGTCCAACCTCTCCTCTTCTACCCCCAGCAAGTCCCAACCTCTCCTCTAGTACCCCCAGCCAGTCCAACCTCTCCTCTTGTACACCCAGCCAGTCCAACCTCTACTCTAGTACCCCCAGCCAGTCCAACCTCTCCTCTAGTACCCCAGCCAGTCCACCCTCTCCTCTAGTACACCCAGCCAGTCCAACCTCTCCTCTACTACCCCCAGCCAGTCCAACCTCTCCTCTAGTTCCCCCAAACAGTAAAACCTCTACTCTAGTACCCCCAGCCAGTCCAACCTCTCCTCTAGTACCCCCAGCCAGTCCAACCTCTCCTCTAGTACACCCAGCCAGTCCCAACCTCTCCTCTAGTTCCCCCAGCGAGTCCAACCTCTCTTCTAGTACCCCCAGCCAGTCCAACCTCTCCTCTTATACCCCCAGCCAGTCCAACATCTCCTCTAGTACCCCCAGCCAGTCCAATCTCTCCTCTAATACCTCCAGCCAGTCCAACCTCTCCTCTTCTACCCCCAGCCAGTCCAACCTCTCCTCTAGTACCCCCAGCCAGTCCAACCTCTCCTCTTCTACCCCCAGCCAGTCCAACCTCTCCTCTAATCAAATCAAATCAAATCAAATTTATTTTATATAGCCCTTCGTACATCAGCTGATATCTCAAAGTGCTGTACAGAAACCCAGCCTAAAACCCCAAACAGCAAGCAATGCAGGTGAAGAAGCACGGTGGCTAGGAAAAACTCCCTAGAAAGGCCAAAACCTAGGAAGAAACCTAGAGAGGAACCAGGCTATGTGGGGTGGCCAGTCCTCTTCTGGCTGTGCCGGGTGGAGATTATAACAAAACATGGTCAAGATGTTCAAATGTTCATAAATGACCAGCATGGTCGAATAATAATAAGGCAGAATAGTTGAAACTGGAGCAGCAGCACAGTCAGGTGGACTGGGGACAGCAAAGAGTCATCATGTCAGGTATTCCTGGGGCATGGTCCTAGGGCTCAGGTCCTCCGAGAGAGAGAAAGAAAGAGAGAATTAGAGAGAGCATATGTGGGATGGCCAGTCCTCTTCTGGCTGTGCCGGGTGGAGATTATAACAGAACATGGCCAAGATGTTCAAATGTTCATAAATGATCAGCATGGTTGAATAATAATAAGGCAGAACAGTTGAAACTGGAGCAGCAGCACAGCCAGGTGGACTGGGGACAGCAAGGAGTCATCATGTCAGGTAGTCCTGGGGCATGGTCCTAGTGCTCAGGTCCTCCGAGAGAGAGAAAGAGAGAAGGAGAGAATTAGAGAACGCACACTTAGATTCACACAGGACACCGAATAGGACAGGAGAAGTACTCCAGATATAACAAACTGACCCTAGCCCCCCGACACAAACTACTGCAGCATAAATACTGGAGGCTGAGACAGGAGGGGTCAGGAGACACTGTGGCCCACTCCGAGGACACCCCCGGACAGGGCCAAACAGGAAGGATATAACCCCACCCACTTTGCCAAAGCACAGCCCCCACACCACTAGAGGGATATCTTCAACCACCAACATACCATCCTGAGACAAGGCTGAGTATAGCCCACAAAGACCTCCGCCACGGCACAACTTAAGGGGGGGGGGGGGGGCGCCAACCCAGACAGGATGACCACATCAGTGACTCAACCCACTCAGGTGACGCACCCCCTCCAGGGACGGCATGAGAGAGCCCCAGTAAAGCCAGTGACTCAGCCCCTGTAATAGGGTTAGAGGCAGAGAATCCCAGTGGAAAGAGGGGAACCGGCCAGGCAGAGACAGCAAGGGTGGTTCGTTGCTCCAGAGCCTTTCCGTTCACCCTCCCACTCCTGGGCCAGACTACACTCAATCATATGACCCACTGAAGAGATGAGTCTTCAGTAGAGACTTAAAGGTTGAGACCGAGTTTGCGTCTCTGACATGGGTAGGCAGACCGTTCCATAAAAATGGAGCTCTATAGGAGAAAGCCCTGCCTCCAGCTGTTTGCTTAAAAATTCTAGGGACAATTAGGAGGCCTGCGTCTTGTGACCGTAGCGTACGTGTAGGTATGTACGGCAGGACCAAATCACAGAGATAGATAGGAGCAAGCCCATGTAATGCTTTGTAGGTTAGCAGTAAAACCTTGAAATCAGCCCTTGCTTTGACAGGAAGCCAGTGTAGAGAGGCTAGCACTGGAGTAATATGATCAAATTTTTTGGTTCTAGTCAGGATTCTAGCAGCCGTATTTAGCACTAACTGAAGTTTATTTAGTGCTTTATCCGGGTAGCCGGAGAGTAGAGCATTGCAGTAGTCTAACCTGGAAGTGACAAAAGCATGGATTAATTTTTCTGCATCATTTTTGGACAGAAAGTTCCTGATTTTTGCAATGTTACGTAGATGGAAAAAAGCTGTCCTTGAAATGGTCTTGATATGTTCTTCAAAAGAGAGATCAGGGTCCAGAGTAACGCTCTAGTACCCCAGCCAGTCCAACCTCTCCTCTTCTACCCCTAGCCAGTCCAACCTCTCCTCTAGTACCCCCAGCCAGTCCAAACTCACCTCTTCTACCCCCAGTCAATCCAACCTCTCCTCTAGTACCCCCAGCCAGTCCAACCTCTCCTCTAGTACCCCCAGCCAGTCCAACCTCTCCTCTTCTACCCAAAGCCAGTCAAACATCTCCGCTTCTACCCCGAGCCAGTCCAACCTCTCCTCTTCTACCTCCAGCCAGTCCAACTTCTCCTCTAGTACCCCCAGCCAGTCCAATCTCTCCTCTACTACCCCCAGCCAGTCCAACCTCTCCTCTTCTACCCCCAGCCAGTCTAACATCTCCCCTTCTACCCCGAGCCAGTCCAACCTCTCCTCTTCTACCCCCAGCCAGTCCAACTTCTCCTCTAGTACCCCCAGCCAGTCCAACCTCTCCTCTAGCACCCCCAGCCAGTCCAACCTCTCCTCTTCTACCCCCAGCCAGTCTAACATCTCCCCTTCTACCCCGAGCCAGTCCAACCTCTCCTCTTCTACCCCCAGCCAGTCCAACTTCTCCTCTAGTACCCCCAGCCAGTCCAATCTCTCCTCTACTGCCCCCAGCCAGTCCAACCTCTCCTCTAGTACCCCCAGCCAGTATCCCCAGCCAGTCCAACCTCTCCTCTTCTACCCCCAGCCAGTCCAACCTCTCCTCTTCTACCCCCAGCCAGTCCAACCTCTCCTGTAGTACCCCCAGCCAGTCCAACCTCTCCTCTACTACCCCCAGCCAGTATCCCCAGCCAGTCCAACCTCTCCTCTTCTACCCCCAGCCAGTCTAACATCTCCCCTTCTACCCCGAGCCAGTCCAACCTCTCCTCTTCTACCCCCAGCCAGTCCAACCTCTCCTGTAGTACCCCCAGCCAGTCCAACCTCTCCTCTACTACCCCCAGCCAGTATCCCCAGCCAGTCCAACCTCTCCTCTTCTACCCCCAGCCAGTCTAACATCTCCCCTTCTACCCCGAGCCAGTCCAACCTCTCCTCTTCTACCCCCAGCCAGTCCAACTTCTCCTCTAGTACCCCCAGCCAGTCCAATCTCTCCTCTACTATCCCCAGCCAGTCCAACCTCTCCTCTAGTACCCCCAGCCAGTCCAACCTCTCCTCTAGTAAACCCAGCCATTCCCAACCTCTCCTCTAGTACCCCCAGCCAGTCCAACTTCTCCTCTAGTACCCCCAGCCAGTCCACCCTCTCCTCTAGTACCCCCAGCCAGTCCAACCTCTCCTCTAGTACCCCCAGCCAGTCCAACCTCTCCTCTAGTACCCCCAGCCAGTCCAACCTCTCCTCTTCTACACCCAGCAAGTCCCAACCTCTCCTCTAGTACCCCCAGCCAGTCCAACCTCTCCTCTTGTACACCCAGCCAGTCCAACCTCTACTCTAGTACCCCCAGCCAGTCCAACCTCTCCTCTAGTACCCCAGCCAGTCCACCCTCTCCTCTAGTACACCCAGCCAGTCCAACCTCTCCTCTACTACCCCCAGCCAGTCCAACCTCTCCTCTAGTTCCCCCAAACAGTAAAACCTCTACTCTAGTACCCCCAGCCAGTCCAACCTCTCCTCTAGTACCCCCAGCCAGTCCAACCTCTCCTCTAGTACACCCAGCCAGTCCCAACCTCTCCTCTAGTTCCCCCAGCGAGTCCAACCTCTCTTCTAGTACCCCCAGCCAGTCCAACCTCTCCTCTTCTACCCCCAGCCAGTCCAACATCTCCTCTAGTACCCCCAGCCAGTCCAATCTCTCCTCTAATACCTCCAGCCAGTCCAACCTCTCCTCTTCTACCCCCAGCCAGTCCAACCTCTCCTCTAGTACCCCGAGCCAGTCCAACCTCTCCTCTTCTACCCCCAGCCAGTCCAACCTCTCCTCTAGTACCCCAGCCAGTCCAACCTCTCCTCTTCTACCCCTAGCCAGTCCAACCTCTCCTCTAGTACCCCCAGCCAGTCCAAACTCACCTCTTCTACCCCCAGTCAATCCAACCTCTCCTCTAGTACCCCCAGCCAGTCCAACCTCTCCTCTAGTACCCCCAGACAGTCCAACCTCTCCTCTTCTACCCAAAGCCAGTCAAACATCTCCGCTTCTACCCCGAGCCAGTCCAACCTCTCCTCTTCTACCCCCAGCCAGTCCAACTTCTCCTCTAGTACCCCCAGCCAGTCCAATCTCTCCTCTACTACCCCCAGCCAGTCCAAACTCTCCTCTAGTACCCCCAGCCAGGCCAACCTCTCCTCTAGTACCCCCAGCCAGTCCCAACCTCTCCTCTAGTACCCCCAGCCAGTCCAACCTCTCCTCTAGTACCCCCAGCCAGTCCACCCTCTCCTCTAGTACACCCAGCCAGTCCAACCTCTCCTCTACTACTCTCCGCTAGTTCCCACAGACAGTCCAACCTCTCCTCTAGTAACCCCAGCCAGTCCAACCTCTCCTCTTCTACCCCCAGCCAGTCCAACATCTCCTCTAGTACCCCCAGCCAGTCCAACATCTCCTCTAGTACCCCCATCCAGTACCCCTAGCCAGTCCAACCTCTCCTCTTCTACCCCCAGCCAGTCCCAAAATCTCCTCTAGTTCTCCCAGCCAGTCCAACCTCTCCTCTAGTACCCCCACCCAGTATCCCCAGCCAGTCCAAACTCTCCTCTTCTAGCCCCAGCCAGTCCAACCTCTCCTGTAGT
Organism: Oncorhynchus mykiss; assembly: GCF_013265735.2. NCBI lineage: Eukaryota > Metazoa > Chordata > Actinopteri > Salmoniformes > Salmonidae > Oncorhynchus > Oncorhynchus mykiss. Next base: position 5,881 of record NW_023494363.1, read on the forward strand.
ACCCCCAGCCAGTCCAACCTCTCCTCTTCTACCCCCAGCCAGTCCAACCTCTCCTGTAGTACCCCCAGCCAGTCCAACCTCTCCTCTTCTACCCCCAGCCAGTCTAACATCTCTCCTTCTACCCCGAGCCAGTCCAACCTCTCCTCTTCTACCACCAGCCAGTCCAACTTCTCCTCTAGTACCCCCAGCCAGTCCAATCTCTCCTCTACTATCCCCAGCCAGTCCAACCTCTCTTCTAGTACCCCCAGCCAGTCCAACCTCTCCTCTAGTACCCCCAGCCAGTCCCAACCTCTCCTCTATTACCCCCAGCCAGTCCAACTTCTCCTCTAGTACCCCCAGCCAGTCCACCCTCTCCTCTAGTACACCCAGCCAGTCCAACCTCTCCTCTAGTACCCCCAGCCAGTCCAACCTCTCCTCTAGTACCCCCAGCCAGTCCAACCTCTCCTCTAGTACCCCCAGCCAGTCCAACCTCTCCTCTTCTACCCCCAGCCAGTCCCAACCTCTCCTCTAGTACCCCCAGCCAGTCCAACCTCTCCTCTAGTACACCCAGCCAGTCCAACCTCTCCTCTAGTACACCCAGCCAGTCCAACCTCTCCTCTAGTTCCCCCAGCCAGTCCAACCTCTCCTCTAGTACCCCCAGCAAGTCCAACCTCTCCTCTAGTACCCCCAGCCAGTCCAACCTCTCCTCTTCTACCACCAGCCAGTCCAACCTCTCCTCTAGTACCCCCAGCCAGTCCAACCTCTCCCCTTCTACCCCGAGCCAGTCCAACCTCTCCTCTTCTACCCCCAGCCAGTCCAACTTCTCCTCTAGTACCCCCAGCCAGTCCAATCTCTCCTCTACTATCCCCAGCCAGTCCAACCTCTCCTCTAGTACCCCCAGCCAGTCCAACCTCTCCTCTAGTAAACCCAGCCATTCCCAACCTCTCCTCTAGTACCCCCAGCCAGTCCAACTTCTCCTCTAGTACCCCCAGCCAGTCCACCCTCTCCTCTAGTACCCCCAGCCAGTCCAACCTCTCCTCTAGTACCCCCAGCCAGTCCAACCTCTCCTCTAGTACCCCCAGCCAGTCCAACCTCTCCTCTTCTACCCCCAGCAAGTCCCAACCTCTCCTCTAGTACCCCCAGCCAGTCCAACCTCTCCTCTTGTACACCCAGCCAGTCCAACCTCTACTCTAGTACCCCCAGCCAGTCCAACCTCTCCTCTAGTACCCCAGCCAGTCCACCCTCTCCTCTAGTACACCCAGCCAGTCCAACCTCTCCTCTACTACCCCCAGCCAGTCCAACCTCTCCTCTAGTTCCCCCAAACAGTAAAACCTCTACTCTAGTACCCCCAGCCAGTCCAACCTCTCCTCTAGTACCCCCAGCCAGTCCAACCTCTCCTCTAGTACACCCAGCCAGTCCCAACCTCTCCTCTAGTTCCCCCAGCGAGTCCAACCTCTCTTCTAGTACCCCCAGCCAGTCCAACCTCTCCTCTTCTACCCCCAGCCAGTCCAACATCTCCTCTAGTACCCCCAGCCAGTCCAATCTCTCCTCTAATACCTCCAGCCAGTCCAACCTCTCCTCTTCTACCCCCAGCCAGTCCAACCTCTCCTCTAGTACCCCCAGCCAGTCCAACCTCTCCTCTTCTACCCCCAGCCAGTCCAACCTCTCCTCTAGTACCCCAGCCAGTCCAACCTCTCCTCTTCTACCCCTAGCCAGTCCAACCTCTCCTCTAGTACCCCCAGCCAGTCCAAACTCACCTCTTCTACCCCCAGTCAATCCAACCTCTCCTCTAGTACCCCCAGCCAGTCCAACCTCTCCTCTAGTACCCCCAGCCAGTCCAACCTCTCCTCTTCTACCCAAAGCCAGTCAAACATCTCCGCTTCTACCCCGAGCCAGTCCAACCTCTCCTCTTCTACCCCCAGCCAGTCCAACTTCTCCTCTAGTACCCCCAGCAAGTCCAATCTCTCCTCTACTACCCCCAGCCAGTCCAAACTCTCCTCTAGTACCCCCAGCCAGGCCAACCTCTCCTCTAGTACCCCCAGCCAGTCCCAACCTCTCCTCTAGTACCCCCAGCCAGTCCAACCTCTCCTCTAGTACCCCCAGCCAGTCCACCCTCTCCTCTAGTACACCCAGCCAGTCCAACCTCTCCTCTACTACTCTCCGCTAGTTCCCACAGACAGTCCAACCTCTCCTCTAGTAACCACAGCCAGTCCAACCTCTCCTCTTCTACCCCCAGCCAGTCCAACATCTCCTCTAGTACCCCCAGCCAGTCCAACATCTCCTCTAGTACCCCCATCCAGTACCCCTAGCCAGTCCAACCTCTCCTCTTCTACCCCCAGCCAGTCCCAAAATCTCCTCTAGTTCTCCCAGCCAGTCCAACCTCTCCTCTAGTACCCCCACCCAGTATCCCCAGCCAGTCCAAACTCTCCTCTTCTAGCCCCAGCCAGTCCAACCTCTCCTGTAGTACCCCCAGCCAGTCCAACCTCTCCTCTTCTACCCCCAGCCAGTCCAACCTCTCCTGTAGTACCCCCAGCCAGTCCAACCTCTCCTCTTCTACCCCCAGCCAGTCTAACATCTCTCCTTCTACCCCGAGCCAGTCCAACCTCTCCTCTTCTACCACCAGCCAGTCCAACTTCTCCTCTAGTACCCCCAGCCAGTCCAATCTCTCCTCTACTATCCCCAGCCAGTCCAACCTCTCTTCTAGTACCCCCAGCCAGTCCAACCTCTCCTCTAGTACCCCCAGCCAGTCCCAACCTCTCCTCTATTACCCCCAGCCAGTCCAACTTCTCCTCTAGTACCCCCAGCCAGTCCACCCTCTCCTCTAGTACACCCAGCCAGTCCAACCTCTCCTCTAGTACCCCCAGCCAGTCCAACCTCTCCTCTAGTACCCCCAGCCAGTCCAACCTCTCCTCTAGTACCCCCAGCCAGTCCAACCTCTCCTCTTCTACCCCCAGCCAGTCCCAACCTCTCCTCTAGTACCCCCAGCCAGTCCAACCTCTCCTCTAGTACACCCAGCCAGTCCAACCTCTCCTCTAGTTCCCCCAGCCAGTCCAACCTCTCCTCTAGTACCCCCAGCAAGTCCAACCTCTCCTCTAGTACCCCCAGCCAGTCCAACCTCTCCTCTTCTACCACCAGCCAGTCCAACCTCTCCTCTAGTACCCCCAGCCAGTCCAACCTCTCCTCTTCTACCCCCAGCCAGTCCAACCTCTCCTCTAGTACTCCCAGCCAGTCCAAACTCTCCTCTTCTACCCCCAGTCAGTCTAACATCTCCCCTTCTACCCCGAGCCCGTCCAACCTCTCCTCTTCTACCCCCAGCCAGTCCAACTTCTCCTCTAGTACCCCCAGCCAGTCCAATCACTCCTCTACTACCCCCAGCCAGTCCAACCTCTCCTCTTCTACCCCCAGCCAGTCCAACCTCTCCTGTAGTACCCCCAGCCAGTCCAACCTCTCCTCTTCTACCCCCAGCCAGTCTAACATCTCTCCTTCTACCCCGAGCCAGTCCAACCTCTCCTCTTCTACCACCAGCCAGTCCAACTTCTCCTCTAGTACCCCCAGCCAGTCCAATCTCTCCTCTACTATCCCCAGCCAGTCCAACCTCTCTTCTAGTACCCCCAGCCAGTCCAACCTCTCCTCTAGTACCCCCAGCCAGTCCCAACCTCTCCTCTATTACCCCCAGCCAGTCCAACTTCTCCTCTAGTACCCCCAGCCAGTCCACCCTCTCCTCTAGTACACCCAGCCAGTCCAACCTCTCCTCTAGTACCCCCAGCCAGTCCAACCTCTCCTCTAGTACCCCCAGCCAGTCCAACCTCTCCTCTAGTACCCCCAGCCAGTCCAACCTCTCCTCTTCTACCCCCAGCCAGTCCCAACCTCTCCTCTAGTACCCCCAGCCAGTCCAACCTCTCCTCTAGTACACCCAGCCAGTCCAACCTCTCCTCTAGTTCCCCCAGCCAGTCCAACCTCTCCTCTAGTACCCCCAGCAAGTCCAACCTCTCCTCTAGTACCCCCAGCCAGTCCAACCTCTCCTCTTCTACCACCAGCCAGTCCAACCTCTCCTCTAGTACCCCCAGCCAGTCCAACCTCTCCTCTTCTACCCCCAGCCAGTCCAACCTCTCCTCTAGTACTCCCAGCCAGTCCAAACTCTCCTCTTCTACCCCCAGTCAGTCTAACATCTCCCCTTCTACCCCGAGCCCGTCCAACCTCTCCTCTTCTACCCCCAGCCAGTCCAACTTCTCCTCTAGTACCCCCAGCCAGTCCAATCACTCCTCTACTACCCCCAGCCAGTCCAACCTCTCCTCTAGTACCCCCAGCCAGTCCAACTTCTCCTTTAGTACCCCCAGCCTGTCCAATCTCTCCTCTACTACCCCCAGCCAGTCCAACCTCTCCTATAGTACCCCCAGCCAGTCCAACTTCTCCTCTAGTACCCCCAGCCAGTCCAACCTCTCCTCTAGTACCCCCAGCCAGTCCAACCTCTCCTCTAGTACCCCCAGCCAGTCCAACCTCTCCTCTTCTACCCCCAGCCAGTCCAACCTCTCCTCTAGTACCCCCAGCCAGTCCAACCTCTCCTCTAGTACCCCCAGCCAGTCCAACCTCTCCTCTTCTACCCCCAGCCAGTCCCAACCTCTCCTCTAGTACCCCCAGCCAGTCCAACCTCTCCTCTAGTACACCCAGCCAGTCCAACCTCTCCTCTAGTACACCCAGCCAGTCCAACCTCTCCTCTAGTTCCCCCAGCCAGTCCAACCTCTCCTCTAGTACCCCCAGCAAGTCCAACCTCTCCTCTAGTACCCCCAGCCAGTCCAACCTCTCCTCTTCTACCACCAGCCAGTCCAACCTCTCCTCTAGTACCCCCAGCCAGTCCAACCTCTCCCCTTCTACCCCGAGCCAGTCCAACCTCTCCTCTTCTACCCCCAGCCAGTCCAACTTCTCCTCTAGTACCCCCAGCCAGTCCAATCTCTCCTCTACTATCCCCAGCCAGTCCAACCTCTCCTCTAGTACCCCCAGCCAGTCCAACCTCTCCTCTAGTAAACCCAGCCATTCCCAACCTCTCCTCTAGTACCCCCAGCCAGTCCAACTTCTCCTCTAGTACCCCCAGCCAGTCCACCCTCTCCTCTAGTACCCCCAGCCAGTCCAACCTCTCCTCTAGTACCCCCAGCCAGTCCAACCTCTCCTCTAGTACCCCCAGCCAGTCCAACCTCTCCTCTTCTACCCCCAGCAAGTCCCAACCTCTCCTCTAGTACCCCCAGCCAGTCCAACCTCTCCTCTTGTACACCCAGCCAGTCCAACCTCTACTCTAGTACCCCCAGCCAGTCCAACCTCTCCTCTAGTACCCCAGCCAGTCCACCCTCTCCTCTAGTACACCCAGCCAGTCCAACCTCTCCTCTACTACCCCCAGCCAGTCCAACCTCTCCTCTAGTTCCCCCAAACAGTAAAACCTCTACTCTAGTACCCCCAGCCAGTCCAACCTCTCCTCTAGTACCCCCAGCCAGTCCAACCTCTCCTCTAGTACACCCAGCCAGTCCCAACCTCTCCTCTAGTTCCCCCAGCGAGTCCAACCTCTCTTCTAGTACCCCCAGCCAGTCCAACCTCTCCTCTTCTACCCCCAGCCAGTCCAACATCTCCTCTAGTACCCCCAGCCAGTCCAATCTCTCCTCTAATACCTCCAGCCAGTCCAACCTCTCCTCTTCTACCCCCAGCCAGTCCAACCTCTCCTCTAGTACCCCCAGCCAGTCCAACCTCTCCTCTTCTACCCCCAGCCAGTCCAACCTCTCCTCTAGTACCCCCAGCCAGTCCAAACTCACCTCTTCTACCCCCAGTCAATCCAACCTCTCCTCTAGTACCCCCAGCCAGTCCAACCTCTCCTCTAGTACCCCCAGCCAGTCCAACCTCTCCTCTTCTACCCAAAGCCAGTCAAACATCTCCGCTTCTACCCCGAGCCAGTCCAACCTCTCCTCTTCTACCCCCAGCCAGTCCAACTTCTCCTCTAGTACCCCCAGCCAGTCCAATCTCTCCTCTACTACCCCCAGCCAGTCCAAACTCTCCTCTAGTACCCCCAGCCAGGCCAACCTCTCCTCTAGTACCCCCAGCCAGTCCCAACCTCTCCTCTAGTACCCCCAGCCAGTCCAACCTCTCCTCTAGTACCCCCAGCCAGTCCACCCTCTCCTCTAGTACACCCAGCCAGTCCAACCTCTCCTCTACTACTCTCCGCTAGTTCCCACAGACAGTCCAACCTCTCCTCTAGTAACCCCAGCCAGTCCAACCTCTCCTCTTCTACCCCCAGCCAGTCCAACATCTCCTCTAGTACCCCCAGCCAGTCCAACATCTCCTCTAGTACCCCCATCCAGTACCCCTAGCCAGTCCAACCTCTCCTCTTCTACCCCCAGCCAGTCCCAAAATCTCCTCTAGTTCTCCCAGCCAGTCCAACCTCTCCTCTAGTACCCCCACCCAGTATCCCCAGCCAGTCCAAACTCTCCTCTTCTAGCCCCAGCCAGTCCAACCTCTCCTGTAGTACCCCCAGCCAGTCCAACCTCTCCTCTTCTACCCCCAGCCAGTCCAACCTCTCCTGTAGTACCCCCAGCCAGTCCAACCTCTCCTCTTCTACCCCCAGCCAGTCTAACATCTCTCCTTCTACCCCGAGCCAGTCCAACCTCTCCTCTTCTACCACCAGCCAGTCCAACTTCTCCTCTAGTACCCCCAGCCAGTCCAATCTCTCCTCTACTATCCCCAGCCAGTCCAACCTCTCTTCTAGTACCCCCAGCCAGTCCAACCTCTCCTCTAGTGCCCCCAGCCAGTCCCAACCTCTCCTCTATTACCCCCAGCCAGTCCAACTTCTCCTCTAGTACCCCCAGCCAGTCCACCCTCTCCTCTAGTACACCCAGCCAGTCCAACCTCTCCTCTAGTACCCCCAGCCAGTCCAACCTCTCCTCTAGTACCCCCAGCCAGTCCAACCTCTCCTCTAGTACCCCCAGCCAGTCCAACCTCTCCTCTTCTACCCCCAGCCAGTCCCAACCTCTCCTCTAGTACCCCCAGCCAGTCCAACCTCTCCTCTAGTACCCCCAGCCAGTCCAACCTCTCCTCTAGTTCCCCCAGCCAGTCCAACCTCTCCTCTAGTACCCCCAGCAAGTCCAACCTCTCCTCTAGTACCCCCAGCCAGTCCAACCTCTCCTCTTCTACCACCAGCCAGTCCAACCTCTCCTCTAGTACCCCCAGCCAGTCCAACCTCTCCTCTTCTACCCCCAGCCAGTCCAACCTCTCCTCTAGTACTCCCAGCCAGTCCAAACTCTCCTCTTCTACCCCCAGTCAGTCTAACATCTCCCCTTCTACCCCGAGCCCGTCCAACCTCTCCTCTTCTACCCCCAGCCAGTCCAACCTCTCCTCTAGTACCCCCAGCCAGTCCAACTTCTCCTTTAGTACCCCCAGCCTGTCCAATCTCTCCTCTACTACCCCCAGCCAGTCCAACCTCTCCTATAGTACCCCCAGCCAGTCCAACTTCTCCTCTAGTACCCCCAGCCAGTCCAACCTCTCCTCTAGTACCCCCAGCCAGTCCAACCTCTCCTCTAGTACCCCCAGCCAGTCCAACCTCTCCTCTTCTACCCCCAGCCAGTCCCAACCTCTCCTCTAGTACCCCCAGCCAGTCCAACCTCTCCTCTAGTACCCCCAGCCAGTCTAACATCTCCCCTTCTACCCCGAGCCAGTCCAACCTCTCCTCTTCTACCCCCAGCCAGTCCAACTTCTCCTCTAGTAACCCCAGCCAGTCCAACCTCTCCTCTAGCACCCCCAGCCAGTCCAACCTCTCCTCTTCTACCCCCAGCCAGTCTAACATCTCCCCTTCTACCCCGAGCCAGTCCAACCTCTCCTCTTCTACCCCCAGCCAGTCCAACTTCTCCTCTAGTACCCCCAGCCAGTCCAATCTCTCCTCTACTACCCCCAGCCAGTCCAACCTCTCCTCTAGTACCCCCAGCCAGTCCAACTTCTCCTTTAGTACCCCCAGCCAGTCCAACCTCTCCTCTAGCACCCCCAGCCAGTCCAACCTCTCCTCTTCTACCCCCAGCCAGTCTAACATCTCCCCTTCTACCCCGAGCCAGTCCAACCTCTCCTCTTCTACCCCCAGCCAGTCCCAACCTCTCCTCTAGTACCCCCAGCCAGTCCAACCTCTCCTCTAGTACACCCAGCCAGTCCAACCTCTCCTCTAGTACACCCAGCCAGTCCAACCTCTCCTCTAGTTCCCCCAGCCAGTCCAACCTCTCCTCTAGTACCCCCAGCAAGTCCAACCTCTCCTCTAGTACCCCCAGCCAGTCCAACCTCTCCTCTTCTACCACCAGCCAGTCCAACCTCTCCTCTAGTACCCCCAGCCAGTCCAACCTCTCCCCTTCTACCCCAATCCAGTCCAACCTCTCCTCTTCTACCCCCAGCCAGTCCAACTTCTCCTCTAGTACCCCCAGCCAGTCCAATCTCTCCTCTACTATCCCCAGCCAGTCCAACCTCTCCTCTAGTACCCCCAGCCAGTCCAACCTCTCCTCTAGTAAACCCAGCCATTCCCAACCTCTCCTCTAGTACCCCCAGCCAGTCCAACTTCTCCTCTAGTACCCCCAGCCAGTCCACCCTCTCCTCTAGTACCCCCAGCCAGTCCAACCTCTCCTCTAGTACCCCCAGCCAGTCCAACCTCTCCTCTAGTACCCCCAGCCAGTCCAACCTCTCCTCTTCTACCCCCAGCAAGTCCCAACCTCTCCTCTAGTACCCCCAGCCAGTCCAACCTCTCCTCTTGTACACCCAGCCAGTCCAACCTCTACTCTAGTACCCCCAGCCAGTCCAACCTCTCCTCTAGTACCCCAGCCAGTCCACCCTCTCCTCTAGTACACCCAGCCAGTCCAACCTCTCCTCTACTACCCCCAGCCAGTCCAACCTCTCCTCTAGTTCCCCCAAACAGTAAAACCTCTACTCTAGTACCCCCAGCCAGTCCAACCTCTCCTCTAGTACCCCCAGCCAGTCCAACCTCTCCTCTAGTACACCCAGCCAGTCCCAACCTCTCCTCTAGTTCCCCCAGCGAGTCCAACCTCTCTTCTAGTACCCCCAGCCAGTCCAACCTCTCCTCTTCTACCCCCAGCCAGTCCAACATCTCCTCTAGTACCCCCAGCCAGTCCAATCTCTCCTCTAATACCTCCAGCCAGTCCAACCTCTCCTCTTCTACCCCCAGCCAGTCCAACCTCTCCTCTAGTACCCCCAGCCAGTCCAACCTCTCCTCTTCTACCCCCAGCCAGTCCAACCTCTCCTCTAGTACCCCCAGCCAGTCCAAACTCACCTCTTCTACCCCCAGTCAATCCAACCTCTCCTCTAGTACCCCCAGCCAGTCCAACCTCTCCTCTAGTACCCCCAGCCAGTCCAACCTCTCCTCTTCTACCCAAAGCCAGTCAAACATCTCCGCTTCTACCCCGAGCCAGTCCAACCTCTCCTCTTCTACCCCCAGCCAGTCCAACTTCTCCTCTAGTACCCCCAGCCAGTCCAATCTCTCCTCTACTACCCCCAGCCAGTCCAAACTCTCCTCTAGTACCCCCAGCCAGGCCAACCTCTCCTCTAGTACCCCCAGCCAGTCCCAACCTCTCCTCTAGTACCCCCAGCCAGTCCAACCTCTCCTCTAGTACCCCCAGCCAGTCCACCCTCTCCTCTAGTACACCCAGCCAGTCCAACCTCTCCTCTACTACTCTCCGCTAGTTCCCACAGACAGTCCAACCTCTCCTCTAGTAACCCCAGCCAGTCCAACCTCTCCTCTTCTACCCCCAGCCAGTCCAACATCTCCTCTAGTACCCCCAGCCAGTCCAACATCTCCTCTAGTACCCCCATCCAGTACCCCTAGCCAGTCCAACCTCTCCTCTTCTACCCCCAGCCAGTCCCAAAATCTCCTCTAGTTCTCCCAGCCAGTCCAACCTCTCCTCTAGTACCCCCACCCAGTATCCCCAGCCAGTCCAAACTCTCCTCTTCTAGCCCCAGCCAGTCCAACCTCTCCTGTAGTACCCCCAGCCAGTCCAACCTCTCCTCTTCTACCCCCAGCCAGTCCAACCTCTCCTGTAGTACCCCCAGCCAGTCCAACCTCTCCTCTTCTACCCCCAGCCAGTCTAACATCTCTCCTTCTACCCCGAGCCAGTCCAACCTCTCCTCTTCTACCACCAGCCAGTCCAACTTCTCCTCTAGTACCCCCAGCCAGTCCAATCTCTCCTCTACTATCCCCAGCCAGTCCAACCTCTCTTCTAGTACCCCCAGCCAGTCCAACCTCTCCTCTAGTGCCCCCAGCCAGTCCCAACCTCTCCTCTATTACCCCCAGCCAGTCCAACTTCTCCTCTAGTACCCCCAGCCAGTCCACCCTCTCCTCTAGTACACCCAGCCAGTCCAACCTCTCCTCTAGTACCCCCAGCCAGTCCAACCTCTCCTCTAGTACCCCCAGCCAGTCCAACCTCTCCTCTAGTACCCCCAGCCAGTCCAACCTCTCCTCTTCTACCCCCAGCCAGTCCCAACCTCTCCTCTAGTACCCCCAGCCAATCCAACCTCTCCTCTAGTACACCCAGCCAGTCCAACCTCTCCTCTAGTTCCCCCAGCCAGTCCAACCTCTCCTCTAGTACCCCCAGCAAGTCCAACCTCTCCTCTAGTACCCCCAGCCAGTCCAACCTCTCCTCTTCTACCACCAGCCAGTCCAACCTCTCCTCTAGTACCCCCAGCCAGTCCAACCTCTCCTCTTCTACCCCCAGCCAGTCCAACCTCTCCTCTAGTACTCCCAGCCAGTCCAAACTCTCCTCTTCTACCCCCAGTCAGTCTAACATCTCCCCTTCTACCCCGAGCCCGTCCAACCTCTCCTCTTCTACCCCCAGCCAGTCCAACTTATCCTCTAGTACCCCCAGCCAGTCCAATCACTCCTCTACTACCCCCAGCCAGTCCAACCTCTCCTCTAGTACCCCCAGCCAGTCCAACTTCTCCTTTAGTACCCCCAGCCTGTCCAATCTCTCCTCTACTACCCCCAGCCAGTCCAACCTCTCCTATAGTACCCCCAGCCAGTCCAACTTCTCCTCTAGTACCCCCAGCCAGTCCAACCTCTCCTCTAGTACCCCCAGCCAGTCCAACCTCTCCTCTAGTACCCCCAGCCAGTCCAACCTCTCCTCTTCTACCCCCAGCCAGTCCCAACCTCTCCTCTAGTACCCCCAGCCAGTCCAACCTCTCCTCTAGTACCCCCAGCCAGTCTAACATCTCCCCTTCTACCCCGAGCCAGTCCAACCTCTCCTCTTCTACCCCCAGCCAGTCCAACTTCTCCTCTAGTAACCCCAGCCAGTCCAACCTCTCCTCTAGCACCCCCAGCCAGTCCAACCTCTCCTCTTCTACCCCCAGCCAGTCTAACATCTCCCCTTCTACCCCGAGCCAGTCCAACCTCTCCTCTTCTACCCCCAGCCAGTCCAACTTCTCCTCTAGTACCCCCAGCCAGTCCAATCTCTCCTCTACTACCCCCAGCCAGTCCAACCTCTCCTCTAGTACCCCCAGCCAGTCCAACTTCTCCTTTAGTACCCCCAGCCAGTCCAACCTCTCCTCTAGCACCCCCAGCCAGTCCAACCTCTCCTCTTCTACCCCCAGCCAGTCTAACATCTCCCCTTCTACCCCGAGCCAGTCCAACCTCTCCTCTTCTACCCCCAGCCAGTGCAACTTCTCCTCTAGTACCCCCAGCCAGTCCAATCTCTCCTCTACTATCCCCAGCCAGTCCAACCTCTCCTCTAGTACCCCCAGCCAGTCCAACCTCTCCTCTAGTAAACCCAGCCATTCCCAACCTCTCCTCTAGTACCCCCAGCCAGTCCAACTTCTCCTCTAGTACCCCCAGCCAGTCCACCCTCTCCTCTAGTACCCCCAGCCAGTCCAACCTCTCCTCTAGTACCCCCAGCCAGTCCAACCTCTCCTCTTCTACCCCCAGCAAGTCCCAACCTCTCCTCTAGTACCCCCAGCCAGTCCAACCTCTCCTCTTGTACACCCAGCCAGTCCAACCTCTCCTCTACTACCCCCAGCCAGTCCAACCTCTCCTCTAGTTCCCCCAAACAGTAAAACCTCTACTCTAGTACCCCCAGCCAGTCCAAACTCACCTCTTCTACCCCCAGTCAATCCAACCTCTCCTCTAGTACCCCCAGCCAGTCCAACCTCTCCTCTAGTACCCCCAGCCAGTCCAACCTCTCCTCTAGTACCCCAGCCAGTCCACCCTCTCCTCTAGTACACCCAGCCAGTCCAACCTCTCCTCTACTACCCCCAGCCAGTCCAACCTCTCCTCTAGTTCCCCCAAACAGTAAAACCTCTACTCTAGTACCCCCAGCCAGTCCAAACTCACCTCTTCTACCCCCAGTCAATCCAACCTCTCCTCTAGTACCCCCAGCCAGTCCAACCTCTCCTCTAGTACCCCCAGCCAGTCCAACCTCTCCTCTTCTACCCAAAGCCAGTCAAACATCTCCGCTTCTACCCCGAGCCAGTCCAACCTCTCCTCTTCTACCCCCAGCCAGTCCAACTTCTCCTCTAGTACCCCCAGCGAGTCCAATCTCTCCTCTACTACCCCCAGCCAGTCCAAACTCTCCTCTAGTACCCCCAGCCAGGCCAACCTCTCCTCTAGTACCCCCAGCCAGTCCCAACCTCTCCTCTAGTACCCCCAGCCAGTCCAACCTCTCCTCTAGTACCCCCAGCCAGTCCACCCTATCCTCTAGTACACCCAGCCAGTCCAACCTCTCCTCTAGTACCCCCAGCCAGTCCAACCTCTTCTCTAGTACACCCAGCCAGTCCAACATCTCCTCTAGTACCCCCAGCCAGTCCAATCTCTCCTCTAATACCTCCAGCCAGTCCAACCTCTCCTCTTCTACCCCCAGCCAGTCCAACCTCTCCTCTAGTACCCCCAGCCAGTCCAACCTCTCCTCTTCTACCCCCAGCCAGTCCAACCTCTCCTCTAATCAAATCAAATCAAATCAAATTTATTTTATATAGCCCTTCGTACATCAGCTGATATCTCAAAGTGCTGTACAGAAACCCAGCCTAAAACCCCAAACAGCAAGCAATGCAGGTGAAGAAGCACGGTGGCTAGGAAAAACTCCCTAGAAAGGCCAAAACCTAGGAAGAAACCTAGAGAGGAACCAGGCTATGTGGGGTGGCCAGTCCTCTTCTGGCTGTGCCGGGTGGAGATTATAACAAAACATGGTCAAGATGTTCAAATGTTCATAAATGACCAGCATGGTCGAATAATAATAAGGCAGAATAGTTGAAACTGGAGCAGCAGCACAGTCAGGTGGACTGGGGACAGCAAAGAGTCATCATGTCAGGTATTCCTGGGGCATGGTCCTAGGGCTCAGGTCCTCCGAGAGAGAGAAAGAAAGAGAGAATTAGAGAGAGCATATGTGGGATGGCCAGTCCTCTTCTGGCTGTGCCGGGTGGAGATTATAACAGAACATGGCCAAGATGTTCAAATGTTCATAAATGATCAGCATGGTTGAATAATAATAAGGCAGAACAGTTGAAACTGGAGCAGCAGCACAGCCAGGTGGACTGGGGACAGCAAGGAGTCATCATGTCAGGTAGTCCTGGGGCATGGTCCTAGGGCTCAGGTCCTCCGAGAGAGAGAAAGAGAGAAGGAGAGAATTAGAGAACGCACACTTAGATTCACACAGGACACCGAATAGGACAGGAGAAGTACTCCAGATATAACAAACTGACCCTAGCCCCCCGACACAAACTACTGCAGCATAAATACTGGAGGCTGAGACAGGAGGGGTCAGGAGACACTGTGGCCCACTCCGAGGACACCCCCGGACAGGGCCAAACAGGAAGGATATAACCCCACCCACTTTGCCAAAGCACAGCCCCCACACCACTAGAGGGATATCTTCAACCACCAACATACCATCCTGAGACAAGGCTGAGTATAGCCCACAAAGACCTCCGCCACGGCACAACTTAAGGGGGGGGGGGGGGGCGCCAACCCAGACAGGATGACCACATCAGTGACTCAACCCACTCAGGTGACGCACCCCCTCCAGGGACGGCATGAGAGAGCCCCAGTAAAGCCAGTGACTCAGCCCCTGTAATAGGGTTAGAGGCAGAGAATCCCAGTGGAAAGAGGGGAACCGGCCAGGCAGAGACAGCAAGGGTGGTTCGTTGCTCCAGAGCCTTTCCGTTCACCCTCCCACTCCTGGGCCAGACTACACTCAATCATATGACCCACTGAAGAGATGAGTCTTCAGTAGAGACTTAAAGGTTGAGACCGAGTTTGCGTCTCTGACATGGGTAGGCAGACCGTTCCATAAAAATGGAGCTCTATAGGAGAAAGCCCTGCCTCCAGCTGTTTGCTTAAAAATTCTAGGGACAATTAGGAGGCCTGCGTCTTGTGACCGTAGCGTACGTGTAGGTATGTACGGCAGGACCAAATCACAGAGATAGATAGGAGCAAGCCCATGTAATGCTTTGTAGGTTAGCAGTAAAACCTTGAAATCAGCCCTTGCTTTGACAGGAAGCCAGTGTAGAGAGGCTAGCACTGGAGTAATATGATCAAATTTTTTGGTTCTAGTCAGGATTCTAGCAGCCGTATTTAGCACTAACTGAAGTTTATTTAGTGCTTTATCCGGGTAGCCGGAGAGTAGAGCATTGCAGTAGTCTAACCTGGAAGTGACAAAAGCATGGATTAATTTTTCTGCATCATTTTTGGACAGAAAGTTCCTGATTTTTGCAATGTTACGTAGATGGAAAAAAGCTGTCCTTGAAATGGTCTTGATATGTTCTTCAAAAGAGAGATCAGGGTCCAGAGTAACGCTCTAGTACCC
>NW_023494364.1:0-5000 GCF_013265735.2 Oncorhynchus mykiss
AAGACAAGACAAAAACAAGACAAGACAAGACAAGACAAGACAAAAACAAGACAAGATAAGACAAGACAAAAACAAGACAAGACAAAAACAAGACAAAAACAAGACAAGACAAAAACAAGACAAGACAAAACAAGACAAAACAAAAACAAAACAAGACAAAAACAAGACAAGACAAAACAAGACAAGACAAAAACAAGACAAAAACAAGACAAGACAAGACAAGACAAGACAAAAACAAGACAAGATAAGACAAGACAAGACAAAAACAAGACAAGACAAAAACAAGACAAAAACAAGACAAAAACAAGACAAGACAAGACAAGCCAAAAACAAGACAAGACAAAACAAGACAAAACAAAAACAAAACAAGACAAAAACAAGACAAGACAAAAACAAGACAAAAACAAGACAAGACAAGACAAGACAAAAACAAGACAAGACAAAAACAAGACAAGACAAAAACAAGACAAGACAAAAACAAGACAAGACAAGAAAAAAAAAAAAAAAAAAAAAAAAAAAAAAAAAAAAAAAAAAAAAAAAAAAAAAAAAAAAAAAAAAAAAAAAAAAAAAAAAAAAAAAAAAAAAAAAAAAAAAAAAAAAAAAAAAAAAAAAAAAAAAAAAAAAAAAAAAAAAAAAAAAAAAAAAAAAAAACAAAAAAAAAAAAAAAAAAAAAAAAAAAAAAAAAAAAAAAAAAAAAAAAAAAAAAAAAAAAAAAAAAAAAAAAAAAAAAAAAAAAAAAAAAAAAAAAAAAAAAAAAAAAAAAAAAAAAAAAAAAAAAAAAAAAAAAAAAAAAAAAAAAAAAAAAAAAAAAAAAAAAAAAAAAAAAAAAAAAAAAAAAAAAAAAAAAAAAAAAAAAAAAAAAAAAAAAAAAAAAAAAAAAAAAAAAAAAAAAAAAAAAAAAAAAAAAAAAAAAAAAAAAAAAAAAAAAAAAAAAAAAAAAAAAAAAAAAAAAAGAAAAAAAAAAAAAAAAAAAAAAAAAAAAAAAAAAAAAAAAAAAAAAAAAAAAAAAAAAAAAAAAAAAAAAAAAAAAAAAAAAAAAAAAAAAAAAAAAAAAAAAAAAAAAAAAAAAAAAAAAAAAAAAAAAAAAAAAAAAAAAAAAAAAAAAAAAAAAAAAAAAAAAAAAAAAAAAAAAAAAAAAAAAAAACAAAAAAAAAAAAAAAAAAAAAAAAAAAAAAAAAAAAAAAAAAAAAAAAAAAAAAAAAAAAAAAAAAAAAAAAAAAAAAAAAAAAAAAAAAAAAAAAAAAAGAAAAAAAAAAAAAAAAAAAAAAAAAAAAAAAAAAAGAAAAAAAAAAAAAAAAAAAAAAAAAAAAAAAAAAAAAAAAAAAAAAAAAAAAAAAAAAAAAAAAAAAAAAAAAAAAAAAAAAAAAAAAAAAAAAAAAAAAAAAAAAAAAAAAAAAAAAAAAAAAAAAAAAAAGAAAAAAAAAAAAAAAAAAAAAAAAAAAAAAAAAAAAAAAAAAAAAAAAAAAAAAAAAAAAAAAAAAAAAAAAAAAAAAAAAAAAAAAAAAAAAAAAAAAAAAAAAAAAAAAAAAAAAAAAAAAAAAAAAAAAAAAAAAAAAAAAAAAAAAAAAAAAAAAAAAAAAAAAAAAAAAAAAAAAAAAAAAAAAAAAAAAAAAAAAAAAAAAAAGAAAAAAAAAAAAAAAAAAAAAAAAAAAAAAAAAAAAAAAAAAAAAAAAAAAAAAAAAAAAAAAAAAAAAAAAAAAAAAAAAAAAAAAAAAAAAAAAAAAAAAAAAAAAAAAAAAAAAAAAAAAAAAAAAAAAAAAAAAAAAAAAAAAAAAAAAAAAAAAAAAAAAAAAAACAAAAAAAAAAAAAAAAAAAAAAAAAAAAAAAAAAAAGAAAAAAAAAAAAAAAAAAAAAAAAAAAAAAAAAAAAAAAAAAAAAAAAAAAAAAAAAAAAAAAAAAAAAAAAAAAAAAAAAAAAAAAAAAAAAAAAAAAAAAAAAAAAAAAAAAAAAAAAAAAAAAAAAAAAAAAAAAAAAAAAAAAAAAAAAAAAAAAAAAAAAAAAAAAAAAAAAAAAAAAAAAAAAAAAAAAAAAAAAAAAAAAAAAAAAAAAAAAAAAAAAAAAAAAAAAAAAAAAAAAAAAAAAAAAAAAAAAAAAAAAAAAAAAAAAAAAAAAAAAAAAAAAAAAAAAAAAAAAAAAAAAAAAAAAAAAAAAAAAAAAAAAAAAAAAAAAAAAAAAAAAAAAAAAAAAAAAAAAAAAAAAAAAAAAAAAAAAAAAAAAAAAAAAAAAAAAAAAAAAAAAAAAAAAAAAAAAAAAAAAAAAAAAAAAAAAAAAAAAAAAAAAAAAAAAAAAAAAAAAAAAAAAAAAAAAAAAAAAAAAAAAAAAAAAAAAAAAAAAAAAAAAAAAAAAAAAAAAAAAAAAAAAAAAAAAAAAAAAAAAAAAAAAAAAAAAAAAAAAAAAAAAAAAAAAAAAAAAAAAAAAAAAAAAAAAAAAAAAAAAAAAAAAAAAAAAAAAAAAAAAAAAAAAAAGAAAAAAAAAAAAAAAAAAAAAAAAAAAAAAAAGAAAAAAAAAAAAAAAAAAAAAAAAAAAAAAAAAAAAAAAAAAAAAAAAAAAAAAAAAAAAAAAAAAAAAAAAAAAAAAAAAAAAAAAAAAAAAAAAAAAAAAAAAAAAAAAAAAAAAAAAAAAAAAAAAAAAAAAAAAAAGAAAAAAAAAAAAAAAAAAAAAAAAAAAAAAAAAAAAAAAAAAAAAAAAAAAAAAAAAAAAAAAAAAAAAAAAAAAAAAAAAAAAAAAAAAAAAAAAAAAAAAAAAAAAAAAAAAAAAAAAAAAAAAAAAAAAAAAAAAAAAAAAAAAAAAAAAAAAAAAAAAAAAAAAAAAAAAAAAAAAAAAAAAAAAAAAAAAAAAAAAAAAAAAAAAAAAAAAAAAAAAAAAAAAAAAAAAAAAAAAAAAAAAAAAAAAAAAAAAAAAAAAAAAAAAAAAAAAAAAAAAAAAAAAAAAAAAAAAAAAAAAAAAAAAAAAAAAAAAAAAAAAAAAAAAAAAAAAAAAAAAAAAAAAAAAAAAAAAAAAAAAAAAAAAAAAAAAAAAAAAAAAAAAAAAAAAAAAAAAAAAAAAAAAAAAAAAAAAAAAAAAAAAAAAAAAAAAAAAAAAAAAAAAAAAAAAAAAAAAAAAAAAAAAAAAAAAAAAAAAAAAAAAAAAAAAAAAAAAAAAAAAAAAAAAAAAAAAAAAAAAAAAAAAAAAAAAAAAAAAAAAAAAAAAAAAAAAAAAAAAAAAAAAAAAAAAAAAAAAAAAAAAAAAAAAAAAAAAAAAAAAAAAAAAAAAAAAAAAAAAAAAAAAAAAAAAAAAAAAAAAAAAAAAAAAAAAAAAAAAAAAAAAAAAAAAAAAAAAAAAAAAAAAAGAAAAAAAAAAAAAAAAAAAAAAAAAAAAAAAAAAAAAAAAAAAAAAAAAAAAAAAAAAAAAAAAAAAAAGAAAAAAAAAAAAAAAAAAAAAAAAAAAAAAAAAAAAAAAAAAAAAAAAAAAAAAAAAAAAAAAAAAAAAAAAAAAAAAAAAAAAAAAAAAAAAAAAAAAAAAAAAAAAAAAAAAAAAAAAAAAAAAAAAAAAAAAAAAAAAAAAAAAAAACAAGAAGAAGAAAAAAACAAGACAAGACAAGACAAGACAAGACAAAAAACAAGACAAGAAAAGACAAACAAGACAAGACAAAAAAAAACAAGACAAGACAAGACAAAAACAAGACAAGACAAAAACAAGACAAGACAAAAAAACAAGACAAGACAAGACAAAACAAGACAAAACAAAACAAGACAAGACAAGACAAAAACAAGACAAGACAAAAACAAGACAAGACAAAAACAAGACAAGACAAGACAAGACAAAAACAAGACAAGACAAAACAAGACAAAAACAAGACAAGACAAGACAAGACAAGACAAAAACAAGACAAGACAAGACAAAAACAAGACAAGACAAAAACAAGACAAAAACAAGACAAAAACAAGACAAGACAAGACAAGACAAGACAAAAAACAAGACAAGACAAGACAAAACAAAAACAAAACAAGACAAAAACAAGACAAGACAAAAACAAGACAAAAACAAGACAGAACAAGACAAAAACAAGAAAAAAAAAAAAAAAAAAAAAAAAAAAAAAAAAAAAAAAAAAAAAAAAAAAAAAAAAAAAAAAAAAAAAAAAAAAAAAAAAAAAAAAAAAAAAAAAAAAAAAAAAAAAAAAAAAAAAAAAAAAAAAAAAAAAAAAAAAAAAAAAAAAAAAAAAAAAAAAAAAAAAAAAAAAAAAGAAAAAAAAAAAAAAAAAAAAAAAAAAAAAAAAAAAAAAAAAAAAAAAAAAAAAAAAAAAAAAAAAAAAAAAAAAAAAAAAAAAAAAAAAAAAAAAAAAAAAAAAAGAAAAAAAAAAAAAAAAAAAAAAAAAAAAAAAAAAAAAAAAAAAAAAAAAAAAAAAAAAAAAAAAAAAAAAAAAAAAAAAAAAAAAAAAAAAAAAAAAAAAAAAAAAAAAAAAAAAAAAAAAAAAAAAAAAAAAAAAAAAAAAAAAAAAAAAAAAAAAAAAAAAAAAAAAAAAAAAAAAAAAAAAAAAAAAAAAAAAAAAAAAAAAAAAAAAAAAAAAAAAAAAAAAAAAAAAAAAAAAAAAAAAAAAAAAAAAAAAAAAAAAAAAAAAAAAAAAAAAAAAAAAAAAAAAAAAAAAAAAAAAAAAAAAAAAAAAAAAAAAAAAAAAAAAAAAAAAAAAAAAAAAAAAAAAAAAAAAAAAAAAAAAAAAAAAAAAAAAAAAAAAAAAAAAAAAAAAAAAAAAAAAAAAAAAAAAAAAAAAAAAAAAAAAAAAAAAAAAAAAAAAAAAAAAAAAAAAAAAAAAAAAAAAAAAAAAAAAAAAAAAAAAAAAAAAAAAAAAAAAAAAAAAAAAAAAAAAAAAAAAAAAAAAAAAAAAAAAAAAAAAAAAAAAAAAAAAAAAAAAAAAAAAAAAAAGAAAAAAAAAAAAAAAAAAAAAAAAAAAAAAAAAAAAAAAAAAAAAAAAAAACAAAAAAAAAAAAAAAAAAAAAAAAAAAAAAAAAAAAAAAAAAAAAAAA
>NW_023494364.1:10000-18939 GCF_013265735.2 Oncorhynchus mykiss
AAAAAAAAAAAAAAAAAAAAAAAAAAAAAAAAAAAAAAAAAAAAAAAAAAAAAAAAAAAAAAAAAAAAAAAAAAAAAAAAAAAAAAAAAAAAAAAAAAAAAAAAAAAAAAAAAAAAAAAAAAAAAAAAAAAAAAAAAAAAAAAAAAAAAAAAAAAAAAAAAAAAAAAAAAAAAAAAAAAAAAAAAAAAAAAAAAAAAAAAAAAAAAAAAAAAAAAAAAAAAAAAAAAAAAAAAAAAAAAAAAAAAAAAAAAAAAAAAAAAAAAAAAAAAAAAAAAAAAAAAAAAAAAAAAAAAAAAAAAAAAAAAAAAAAAAAAAAAAAAAAAAAAAAAAAAAAAAAAAAAAAAAAAAAAAAAAAAAAAAAAAAAAAAAAAAAAAAAAAAAAAAAAAAAAAAAAAAAAAAAAAAAAAAAAAAAAAAAAAAAAAAAAAAAAAAAAAAAAAAAAAAAAAAAAAAAAAAAAAAAAAAAAAAAGAAAAAAAAAAAAAAAAAAAAAAAAAAAAAAAAAAAAAAAAAAAAAAAAAAAAAAAAAAAAAAAAAAAAAAAAAAAAAAAAAAAAAAAAAAAAAAAAAAAAAAAAAAAAAAAAAAAAAAAAAAAAAAAAAAAAAAAAAAAAAAAAAAAAAAAAAAAAAAAAAAAAAAAAAAAAAAAAAAAAAAAAAAAAAAAAAAAAAAAAAAAAAAAAAAAAAAAAAAAAAAAAAAAAAAAAAAAAAAAAAAAAAAAAAAAAAAAAAAAAAAAAAAAAAAAAAAAAAAAAAAAAAAAAAAAAAAAAAAAAAAAAAAAAAAAAAAAAAAAAAAAAAAAAAAAAAAAAAAAAAAAAAAAAGAAAAAAAAAAAAAAAAAAAAAAAAAAAAAAAAAAAAAAAAAAAAAAAAAAAAAAAAAAAAAAAAAAAAAAAAAAAAAAAAAAAAAAAAAAAAAAAAAAAAAAAAAAAAAAAAAAAAAAAAAAAAAAAAAAAAAAAAAAAAAAAAAAAAAAAAAAAAAAAAAAAAAAAAAAAAAAAAAAAAAAAAAAAAAAAAAAAAAAAAAAAAAAAAAAAAAAAAAAAAAAAAAAAAAAAAAAAAAAAAAAAAAAAAAAAAAAAAAAAAAAAAAAAAAAAAAAAAAAAAAAAAAAAAAAAAAAAAAAAAAAAAAAAAAAAAAAAAAAAAAAAAAAAAAAAAAAAAAAAAAAAAAAAAAAAAAAAAAAAAAAAAAAAAAAAAAAAAAGAAAAAAAAAAAAAAAAAAAAAAAAAAAAAAAAAAAAAAAAAAAAAAAAAAAAAAAAAAAAAAAAAAAAAAAAAAAAAAAAAAAAAAAAAAAAAAAAAAAAAAAAAAAAAAAAAAAAAAAAAAAAAAAAAAAAAAAAAAAAAAAAAAAAAAAAAAAAAAAAAAAAAAAAAAAAAAAAAAAAAAAAAAAAAAAAAAAAAAAAAAAAAAAAAAAAAAAAAAAAAAAAAAAAAAAAAAAAAAAAAAAAAAAAAAAAAAAAAAAAAAAAAAAAAAAGAAAAAAAAAAAAAAAAAAAAAAAAAAAAAAAAAAAAAAAAAAAAAAAAAAAAAAAAAAAAAAAAAAAAAAAAAAAAAAAAAAAAAAAAAAAAAAAAAAAAAAAAAAAAAAAAAAAAAAAAAAAAAAAAAAAAAAAAAAAAAAAAAAAAAAAAAAAAAAAAAAAAAAAAAAAAAAAAAAAAAAAAAAAAAAAAAAAAAAAAAAAAAAAAAAAAAAAAAAAAAAAAAAAAAAAAAAAAAAAAAAAAAAAAAAAAAAAAAAAAAAAAAAAAAAAAAAAAAAAAAAAAAAAAAAAAAAAAAAAAAAAAAAAAAAAAAAAAAAAAAAAAAAAAAAAAAAAAAAAAAAAAAAAAAAAAAAAAAAAAAAAAAAAAAAAAAAAAAAAAAAAAAAAAAAAAAAAAAAAAAAAAAAAAAAAAAAAAAAAAAAAAAAAAAAAAAAAAAAAAAAAAAAAAAAAAAAAAAAAAAAAAAAAAAAAAAAAAAAAAAAAAAAAAAAAAAAAAAAAAAAAAAAAAAAAAAAAAAAAAAAAAAAAAAAAAAAAAAAAAAAAAAAAAGAAAAAAAAAAAAAAAAAAAAAAAAAAAAAAAAAAAAAAAAAAAAAAAAAAAAAAAAAAAAAAAAAAAAAAAAAAAAAAAAAAAAAAAAAAAAAAAAAAAAAAAAAAAAAAAAAAAAAAAAAAAAAAAAAAAAAAAAAAAAAAAAAAAAAAAAAAAAAAAAAAAAAAAAAAAAAAAAAAAAAAAAAAAAAAAAAAAAAAAAAAAAAAAAAAAAAAAAAAAAAAAAAAAAAAAAAAAAAAAAAAAAAAAAAAAAAAAAAAAAAAAAAAAAAAAAAAAAAAAAAAAAAAAAAAAAAAAAAAAAAAAAAAAAAAAAAAAAAAAAAAAAAAAAAAAAAAAAAAAAAAAAAAAAAAAAAAAAAAAAAAAAAAAAAAAAAAAAAAAAAAAAAAAAAAAAAAAAAAAAAAAAAAAAAAAAAAAAAAAAAAAAAAAAAAAAAAAAAAAAAAAAAAAAAAAAAAAAAAAAAAAAAAAAAAAAAAAAAAAAAAAAAAAAAAAAAAAAAAAAAAAAAAAAAAAAAAAAAAAAAAAAAAAAAAAAAAAAAAAAAAAAAAAAAAAAAAAAAAAAAAAAAAAAAAAAAAAAAAAAAAAAAAAAAAAAAAAAAAAAAAAAAAAAAAAAAAAAAAAAAAAAAAAAAAAAAAAAAAAAAAAAAAAAAAAAAAAAAAAAAAAAAAAAAAAAAAAAAAAAAAAAAAAAAAAAAAAAAAAAAAAAAAAAAAAAAAAAAAAAAAAAAAAAAAAAAAAAAAAAAAAAAAAAAAAAAAAAAAAAAAAAAAAAAAAAAAAAAAAAAAAAAAAAAAAAAAAAAAAAAAAAAAAAAAAAAAAAAAAAAAAAAAAAAAAAAAAAAAAAAAAAAAAAAAAAAAAAAAAAAAAAAAAAAAAAAAAAAAAAAAAAAAAAAAAAAAAAAAAAAAAAAAAAAAAAAAAAAAAAAAAAAAAAAAAAAAAAAAAAAAAAAAAAAAAAAAAAAAAAAAAAAAAAAAAAAAAAAAAAAAAAAAAAAAAAAAAAAAAAAGAAAAAAAAAAAAAAAAAAAAAAAAAAAAAAAAAAAAAAAAAAAAAAAAAAAAAAAAAAAAAAAAAAAAAAAAAAAAAAAAAAAAAAAAAAAAAAAAAAAAAAAAAAAAAAAAAAAAAAAAAAAAAAAAAAAAAAAAAAAAAAAAAAAAAAAAAAAAAAAAAAAAAAAAAAAAAAAAAAAAAAAAAAAAAAAAAAAAAAAAAAAAAAAAAAAAAAAAAAAAAAAAAAAAAAAAAAAAAAAAAAGAAAAAAAAAAAAAAAAAAAAAAAAAAAAAAAAAAAAAAAAAAAAAAAAAAAAAAAAAAAAAAAAAAAAAAAAAAAAAAAAAAAAAAAAAAAAAAAAAAAAAAAAAAAAAAAAAAAAAAAAAAAAAAAAAAAAAAAAAAAAAAAAAAAAAAAAAAAAAAAAAAAAAAAAAAAAAAAAAAAAAAAAAAAAAAAAAAAAAAAAAAAAAAAAAAAAAAAAAAAAAAAAAAAAAAAAAAAAAAAAAAAAAAAAAAAAAAAAAAAAAAAAAAAAAAAAAAAAAAAAAAAAAAAAAAAAAAAAAAAAAAAAAAAAAAAAAAAAAAAAAAAAAAAAAAAAAAAAAAAAAAAAAAAAAAAAAAAAAAAAAAAAAAAAAAAAAAAAAAAAAAAAAAAAAAAAAAAAAAAAAAAAAAAAAAAAAAAAAAAAAAAAAAAAAAAAAAAAAAAAAAAAAAAAAAAAAAAAAAAAAAAAAAAAAAAAAAAAAAAAAAAAAAAAAAAAAAAAAAAAAAAAAAAAAAAAAAAAAAAAAAAAAAAAAAAAAAAAAAAAAAAAAAAAAAAAAAAAAAAAAAAAAAAAAAAAAAAAAAAAAAAAAAAAAAAAAAAAAAAAAAAAAAAAAAAAAAAAAAAAAAAAAAAAAAAAAAAAAAAAAAAAAAAAAAAAAAAAAAAAAAAAAAAAAAAAAAAAAAAAAAAAAAAAAAAAGAAAAAAAAAAAAAAAAAAAAAAAAAAAAAAAAAAAAAAAAAAAAAAAAAAAAAAAAAAAAAAAAAAAAAAAAAAAAAAAAAAAAAAAAAAAAAAAAAAAAAAAAAAAAAAAAAAAAAAAAAAAAAAAAAAAAAAAAAAAAAAAAAAAAAAAAAAAAAAAAAAAAAAAAAAAAAAAAAAAAAAAAAAAAAAAAAAAAAAAGAAAAAAAAAAAAAAAAAAAAAAAAAAAAAAAAAAAAAAAAAAAAAAAAAAAAAAAAAAAAAAAAAAAAAAAAAAAAAAAAAAAAAAAAAAAAAAAAAAAAAAAAAAAAAAAAAAAAAAAAAAAAAAAAAAAAAAAAAAAAAAAAAAAAAAAAAAAAAAAAAAAAAAAAAAAAAAAAAAAAAAAAAAAAAAAGAAAAAAAAAAAAAAAAAAAAAAAAAAAAAAAAAAAAAAAAAAAAAAAAAAAAAAAAAAAAAAAAAAAAAAAAAAAAAAAAAAAAAAAAAAAAAAAAAAAAAAAAAAAAAAAAAAAAAAAAAAAAAAAAAAAAAAAAAAAAAAAAAAAAAAAAAAAAAAAAAAAAAAAAAAAAAAAAAAAAAAAAAAAAAAAGAAAAAAAAAAAAAAAAAAAAAAAAAAAAAAAAAAAAAAAAAAAAAAAAAAAAAAAAAAAAAAGAAAAAAAAAAAAAAAAAAAAAAAAAAAAAAAAAAAAAAAAAAAAAAAAAAAAAAAAAAAAAAAAAAAAAAAAAAAAAAAAAAAAAAAAAAAAAAAAAAAAAAAAAAAAAAAAAAAAAAAAAAAAAAAAAAAAAAAAAAAAAAAAAAAAAAAAAAAAAAAAAAAAAAAAAAAAAAAAAAAAAAAAAAAAAAAAAAAAAAAAAAAAAAAAAAAAAAAAAAAAAAAAAAAAAAAAAAAAAAAAAAAAAAAAAAAAAAAAAAAAAAAAAAAAAAAAAAAAAAAAAAAAAAAAAAAAAAAAAAAAAAAAAAAAAAAAAAAAAAAGAAAAAAAAAAAAAAAAAAAAAAAAAAAAAAAAAAAAAAAAAAAAAAAAAAAAAAAAAAAAAAAAAAAAAAAAAAAAAAAAAAAAAAAAAAAAAAAAAAAAAAAAAAAAAAAAAAAAAAAAAAAAAAAAAAAAAAAAAAAAAAAAAAAAAAAAAAAAAAAAAAAAAAAAAAAAAAAAAAAAAAAAAAAAAAAAAAAAAAAAAAAAAAAAAAAAAAAAAAAAAAAAAAAAAAAAAAAAAAAAAAAAAAAAAAAAAAAAAAAAAAAAAAAAAAAAAAAAAAAAAAAAAAAAAAAAAAAAAAAAAAAAAAAAAAAAAAAAAAAAAAAAAAAAAAAAAAAAAAAAAAAAAAAAAAAAAAAAAAAAAAAAAAAAAAAAAAAAAGAAAAAAAAAAAAAAAAAAAAAAAAAAAAAAAAAAAAAAAAAAAAAAAAAAAAAAAAAAAAAAAAAAAAAAAAAAAAAAAAAAAAAAAAAAAAAAAAAAAAAAAAAAAAAAAAAAAAAAAAAAAAAAAAAAAAAAAAAAAAAAAAAAAAAAAAAAAAAAAAAAAAAAAAAAAAAAAAAAAAAAAAAAAAAAAAGAAAAAAAAAAAAAAAAAAAAAAAAAAAAAAAAAAAAAAAAAAAAAAAAAAAAAAAAAAAAAAAAAAAAAAAAAAAAAAAAAAAAAAAAAAAAAAAAAAAAAAAAAAAAAAAAAAAAAAAAAAAAAAAAAAAAAAAAAAAAAAAAAAAAAAAAAAAAAAAAAAAAAAAAAAAAAAAAAAAAAAGAAAAAAAAAAAACAAAAAAAAAAAAAAAAAAAAAAAAAAACAAAAAAAAAAAAAAAAAAAAAAAAAAAAAAAAAAAAAAAAAAAAAAAAAAAAAAAAAAAAAAAAAAAAAAAAAAAAAAAAAAAAAACAAAAAAAAAAAAAAAAAAAAAAAAAAAAAAAAAAAAAAAAAAAAAAAAAAAAAAAAAAAAAAAAACAAAAAAAAAAAAAAAAAAAAAAAAAAAAAAAAAAAAAAAAAAAAAAAAAAAAAAACAAAAAAAAAAAAAAAAAAAAAAAAAAAAAAAAAAAAAAAAAAAAAAAAAAAAAAAAAAAAAAAAAAAAAAAAAAAAAAAAAAAAAAAAAAAAAAAAAAAAAAAAAAAAAAAAAAAAAAAAAAAAAAAAAAAAAAAAAAAAAAAAAAAAAAAAAAAAAAAAAAAAAAAAAAAAAAAAAAAAAAAAAAAAAAAAAAAAAAAAAAAAAAAAAAAAAAAAAAAAAAAAAAAAAAAAAAAAAAAAAAAAAAAAAAAAAAAAAAAAAAAAAAAAAAAAAAAAAAAAAAAAAAAAAAAAAAAAAAAAAAAAAAAAAAAAAAAAAAAAAAAAAAAAAAAAAAAAAAAAAAAAAAAAAAAAAAAAAAAGAAAAAAAAAAAAAAAAAAAAAAAAAAAAAAAAAAAAAAAAAAAAAAAAAAAAAAAAAAAAAAAAAAAAAAAAAAAAAAAAAAAAAAAAAAAAAAAAAAAAAAAAAAAAAAAAAAAAAAAAAAAAAAGAAAAAAAAAAAAAAAAAAAAAAAAAAAAAAAAAAAAAAAAAAAAAAAAAAAAAAAAAAAAAAAAAAAAAAAAAAAAAAAAAAAAAAAAAAAAAAAAAAAAAAAAAAAAAAAAAAAAAAAAAAAAAAAAAAAAAAAAAAAAAAAAAAAAAAAAAAAAAAAAAAAAAAAAAAAAAAAAAAAAAAAAAAAAAAAAAAAAAAAAAAAAAAAAAAAAAAAAAAAAAAAAAAAAAAAAAAAAAAAAAAAAAAAAAAAAAAAAAAAAAAAAAAAAAAAAAAAAAAAAAAAAAAAAAAAAAAAAAAAAAAAAAAAAAAAAAAAAAAAAAAAAAAAAAAAAAAAAAAAAAAAAAAAAAAAAAAAAAAAAAAAAAAAAAAAAAAAAAAAAAAAAAAAAAAAAAAAAAAAAAAAAAAAAAAAAAAAAAAAAAAAAAAAAAAAAAAAAAAAAAAAAAAAAAAAAAAAAAAAAAAAAAAAAAAAAAAAAAAAAAAAAAAAAAAAAAAAAAAAAAAAAAAAAAAAAAAAAAAAAAAAAAAAAAAAAAAAAAAAAAAAAAAAAAAAAAAAAAAAAAAAAAAAAAAAAAAAAAAAAAAAAAAAAAAAAAAAAAAAAAAAAAAAAAAAAAAAAAAAAAAAAAAAAAAAAAAAAAAAAAAAAAAAAAAAAAAAAAAAAAAAAAAAAAAAAAAAAAAAAAAAAAAAAAAAAAAAAAAAAAAAAAAAAAAAAAAAAAAAAAAAAAAAAAAAAAAAAAAAAAAAAAAAAAAAAAAAAAAAAAAAAAAAAAAAAAAAAAAAAAAAAAAAAAAAAAAAAAAAAAAAAAAAAAAAAAAAAAAAAAAAAAAAAAAAAAAAAAAAAAAAAAAAAAAAAAAAAAAAAAAAAAAAAAAAAAAAAAAAAAAAAAAAAAAAAAAAAAAAAAAAAAAAAAAAAAAAAAAAAAAAAAAAAAAAAAAAAAAAAAAAAAAAAAAAAAAAAAAAAAAAAAAAAAAAAAAAAAAAAAAAAAAAAAAAAAAAAAAAAAAAAAAAAAAAAAAAAAAAAACAAAAAAAAAAAAAAAAAAAAAAAAAAAAAAAAAAAAAAAAAAAAAAAAAAAAAAAAAAAAAAAAAAAAAAAAAAAAAAAAAAAAAAAAAAAAAAAAAAAAAAAAAAAAAAAAAAAAAAAAAAAAAAAAAAAAAAAAAAAAAAAAAAAAAAAAAAAAAAAAAAAAAAAAAAAAAAAAAAAAAAAAAAAAAAAAAAAAAAAAAAAAAAAAAAAAAAAAAAAAAAAAAAAAAAAAAAAAAAAAAAAAAAAAAAAAAAAAAAAAAAAAAAAAAAAAAAAAAAAAAAAAAAAAAAAAAAAAAAAAAAAAAAAAAAAAAAAAAAAAAAAAAAAAAAAAAAAAAAAAAAAAAAAAAAAAAAAAAAAAAAAAAAAAAAAAAAAAAAAAAAAAAAAAAAAAAAAAAAAAAAAAAAAAAAAAAAAAAAAAAAAAAAAAAAAAAAAAAAAAAAAAAAAAAAAAAAAAAAAAAAAAAAAAAAAAAAAAAAAAAAAAAAAAAAAAAAAAAAAAAAAAAAAAAAAAAAAAAAAAAAAAAAAAAAAAAAAAAAAAAAAAAAAAAAAAAAAAAAAAAAAAAAAAAAAAAAAAAAAAAAAAAAAAAAAAAAAAAAAAAAAAAAAAAAAGAAAAAAAAAAAAAAAAAAAAAAAAAAAAAAAAAAAAAAAAAAAAAAAAAAAAAAAAAAAAAAAAAAAAAAAAAAAAAAAAAAAAAAAAAAAAAAAAAAAAAAAAAAAAAAAAAAAAAAAAAAAAAAAAAAAAAAAAAAAAAAAAAAAAAAAAAAAAAAAAAAAAAAAAAAAAAAAAAAAAAAAAAAAAAAAAAAAAAAAAAAAAAAAAAAAAGAAAAAAAAAAAAAAAAAAAAAAAAAAAAAAAAAAAAAAAAAAAAAAAAAAAAAAAAAAAAAAAAAA
Source organism: Oncorhynchus mykiss (assembly GCF_013265735.2). NCBI lineage: Eukaryota > Metazoa > Chordata > Actinopteri > Salmoniformes > Salmonidae > Oncorhynchus > Oncorhynchus mykiss. The sequence continues at coordinate 18,328 of NW_023494364.1, forward strand.
AAAAAAAAAAAAAAAAAAAAAAAAAAAAAAAAAAAAAAAAAAAAAAAAAAAAAAAAAAAAAAAAAAAAAAAAAAAAAAAAAAAAAAAAAAAAAAAAAAAAAAAAAAAAAAAAAAAAAAAAAAAAAAAAAAAAAAGAAAAAAAAAAAAAAAAAAAAAAAAAAAAAAAAAAAAAAAAAAAAAAAACAAAAAAAAAAAAAAAAAAAAAAAAAAAAAACAAAAAAAAAAAAAAAAAAAAAAAAAAAAAAAAAAAAAAAAAAAAAAAAAAAGAAAAAAAAAAAAAAAAAAAAAAAAAAAAAAAAAAAAAAAAAAAAAAAAAAAAAAAAAAAAAAAAAAAAAAAAAAAAAAAAAAAAAAAAAAAAAAAAAAAAAAAAAAAAAAAAAAAAAAAAAAAAAAAAAAAAAAAAAAAAAAAAAAAAAAAAAAAAAAAAAAAAAAAAAGAAAAAAAAAAAAAAAAAAAAAAAAAAAAAAAAAAAAAAAAAAAAAAAAAAAAAAAAAAAAAAAAAAAAAAAAAAAAAAAAAAAAAAAAAAAAAAAAAAAAAAAAAAAAAAAAAAAAAAAAAAAAAAAAAAAAAAAAAAAAAAAAAAAAAAAAAAAAAAAAAAAAAAAAAAAAAAA
>NW_023494365.1:0-18911 GCF_013265735.2 Oncorhynchus mykiss
TATATTCCTTGGTTATTGCTATGTGGTATGCAGATTGTACAGGATTCTTCGCTTTCAGTCCTTTAGGAATGATGCCATGTGATTCGTATTTGGTTAAAAGATTAGTGTCTGTATCTGTGCCAGTTTCTTGGTAAGTTTTATGGATTTCCACTCCATCTGGTTGAACTTGGTGCTTCTCAATGTAGACATTATTAGGGGAGGTGTTAGTCAGAAAAGTGCTGCTAGACTCCACAGCCTGACATAACTCTTCTCCTACATGATCCAAGTTAAATGAAATCTTATCTGCTTGTATGAAATTAGTTTATTTTGAATGGTAGATTTAGTATTGTTTGTGATGAATCACTTGTCTTCATTACATTTTCTCTTGATCACATTGCTTATAATCCTCTTATCTCTTTTTGTCTGTAAATCTGGGGAATTTTAATGAAGTCCCTGGAACTTTAATGACATATATTAGTTAATACAATTGCACAAGACTCTTGGATTTTTAACTAAAAACAACGAGTTTGACTGAAGATGAAAAAAGGTAGAGATCAGTTTTCCCCTGTTCAATTAGGTTGACACTAGGGCAGTGTTTCTCAACCTTGACAATTTTAAGGCATGTGGACTTCAACTCCCAGAATTCCACAGCCAGCAATGCTGGCTGTGGAATTCTGGGAGTTGAAGTCCACATGCCTTAAAATTGTCAAGGTTGAGAAACACTGCTCTAGGGGATGGTGCTCATCTTCGTTTCCTAGCCTTGCTTAAAACAACATTTTTTTTAACATTTGGTTATAGATCTTCCCCTATTCAATATCTTCACACATTTAAAAGGAAAAATCCTGAAATTAATAGGGCCGTCAATCATATTTCAAAGGCTTCTGTAATTTAAGAGGGATTTGGAATTCCATGATATTTCAGAAATGTATAGCTTTGCTACAGTAAGCCTCCTCCTAATCCAGCATTTTTCTTCTTACACAGTCCAATGTGTTTGTAAATCTTGGGTGCTGACAGTGGGAAAAGAGAGACAACCTTTTTTTCCCATTACAGATTTCTTATAACTTATGTTTGGAGACATAGTGCCTCCAGCCCAGATGTAACATTTACTCTTTGGCAGTAGTCTTTCTTGTAGACCTGACCTCAGTTATTTATCTGATACCCCTTTAAAGTGATTCAAATTAGTGGCTGATCATCTCATGATAACTAATAAACACTGATTAGATAGATAGATACGAGGGCAATTCAGAAATAAACCCCTGTTTGGTTATCAATGACAGACACTCGCAGATACAAAACTTTTTATTATACACATTAGAAAACTACAACATTACATTACTTTTCGACATAATCGCCATTCAAATTGAGGCACTTGTCATAACATCTTAGAAAGTTTGAAATCCCTTAGTAGTAGTCACTCGGTGCCAAATCTGGGCTATGGGGGGGGGTGATCAAAAACATCTCAACACCAAACCAGAAGTCAGCATGCCCTGATGCTTGTTATGGATGGCTCGTCTGAGTTTTCGTAACGTTTCACAGTAGACTTCTGAATTGATGGTCGAATCATGCTCCATGAACTTCACTAGCAGTACTCCTTTGGCATCTACACATTTGGTGGGATTTTCTATGGCACCACTTCAGGTGTGGTGTTGGTTCACGATAATGCTCACCTGCACACTGCTAGATGCACCCAAGAACTTTTGAAGCAATTCGGTTGGGATGTTTTTGATCACCCCCCCCCCATTGTCCAGATTTGGCGCCAAGCGACTACTACTACTACTTACAAACCTTGTAAGACATTATGACAAGTGCCTCAATTTGAATGGTGATTATGTCGAAAAGTAATGTAATGTTATACTTTTCTAATGTGTATAATAAAAGTTCTGTTTCTGTGAGTGTCTGCCATTGATAACTAAACAGAGGTTTATTTCCAAATTGCCCTTGTAGATAGATAGATAGATAGATAGATAGATAGATAGATAGATAGATAGATAGATAGATAGATAGATAGATAGATAGCTATCTAAGTGGGTAGGTAGGTAGGTAGGTAGGTAGGTAGGTAGGTAGATAGATAGATAGATAGATAGATAGATAGATAGATAGATAGATAGATAGATAGATAGATAGATAGATAGATATCTTAGTCACTATTTCTTAAAAGTTGGGTTTCTTGATTGTTTTTAGAAAGACGGGGGGGGGGGAAGAAGTAAATTGATCATAGCAAACAGAATAATTAAAATCCTTAATTGCAAAAAATGCCCTGAACGTTTGAAATGTAAAATGCTTAAACTCAGAACAATTATATGTAGGCATTAATAAATGATATTTAAGCAGCAATTGTTCCTTGCTTAAATGGTATTAGCAAATATTAATGCGGACAGCCCTCTTTTTGCTACATTAGTCAGTAATTCTGTAATATGAAGTTGCAGTGTCTGTGTTCCTGAGTATAAAAGATATTGAATCTATTAAGTCCTTTTATGTTAATCTGTGAACAGAATGTTTTCTGTGACACTAAATTGGTAATGGAATTAGAATGAACCCTATCTATCTTTGGTTAATAGCAGCTGAAATGACCTCATAAAGTTGGGAAGATATCTAAATAAGCAAGTTACATAGTCTTCACTTTCTATTACACTGTTATAAATTCTCTCAGAATCTCTGATTTACTGAAGTCAGAGTATATATCAAAGTTGTTGGTTTTATTAGAGGGTCTAAATGATTAGATAAACCCCTAATTTGAGACTGAATGGCAAAGCTCTCCCTTAGAAAGAACTGAATTAATCAGTCTGATACAGAAAACCATTGATCTGTTTGTGACCACTTGCAAATTAGAAAAATGGAACAATTAGACCTCATTACAGCCTATATGAAGTAGGCAATATTTTCTGTGAAGAACCCAGAAACATTTTTATCTTGGAAACTACTTAAAGACTTTTAGGCTTAAGATACAGCCAAAAAAAAAAAAAGATTTTTCTGCATATAAACATATGCTTTACGTTCTTGCATGACACAGGAAAATTGCTTAAACCAATTATTTTCTTGCAGAAACTTATCCATAAACATTTCCTCATATAATTATTCACACTGCAAATTACAAAGTGCATCTACAGCATTTACAAATGAGACTTTGAACCAGAAGTGAAGGAGATGAAAAGTGATTAATTCATCCATAAGTGAAAGACAAAGAAGGGATTTTTAGAGCATTCATCCCATTATGATATTAATAGTTAAGGCATTCTTCCTTATTTAAATAAAAAAAATATCAAAATTCCAGAGAGGCTGCTATCCAAACTCTGCTTCAATATGTACAATTGTCAGGCTTCACACTGGTCATTGAGCTAAATCTTAACTTTCTGACTCTCCAGACATTTACCTTGTTCAGAAACTTTCTGAATGGTTTACAAATAGCTTACCGACATAACATGGCTATTTTTTTTATTGGTGGCTTACTGATACAACTGGATTGGCTGAATTGACCTTCTTTATTTTTAGATTATGATTGAAATTATATATACCGGTAGTCCTCGACTTACAATCACAATTGAGGCCAGACTTGGTCATAAGTCATTGTAATCATTTTGCCAAGACATCCATGTGGCTGCCTTGCTCAGTATCTCCAATCCCAACTCTCCCCATTGCGGTCGTTAAGCGACCATGCAGAGATACCAAGGAGATGGAGGAAGCCTTGGGAGGCCTAAGCCTACTGCACATGGAAACCTACTTTGAGCCAGAAGATCTTGGCTGGCTGGGCCCAATGGTATGCAGCCTTCTCTTCCCCATCACTTCTGAGAAGCCTGGGCTCCTTCCTGTCTTGCCATGCCTGGAAGGTTTCAGCTGACTAGGCCCAACATTGTGCACAAAGCTGCCACAGGTCGGAAGGCCACACTGGCTAGGCCCAGTGGCACACGAGCCTACTATCTCCTCACCACCATTTCCAAGAAGCCTGGTCTTCTCCTCCCCCCCTTGACCTTTTGTCTTCCCCACCACCCCTTAATCACCTTACCTTTCCCTACTGCTGCTGACAAGTGCACCCAGCCAATGCGTGACTCAGCTAGAAAGTTAGAGAAGAAAATTTTCCTCAGAGGCTAAAGAGACAATTTTAAGGCTAGCTGTTTTTTGAAAGGCTAATCTCTATCACTTTTTTATTAGCTATACAAATGTCTCCCTTTCCCTCCCAAACAAGTCCTCCTCCCCTCAAAATCTGAATTGTCGACAGGTGCAGTAGCTCAGCGGTGTAGTTAGCTTGGGCTTGTGAGAGTGTGCAGAGTGTTAAGGAAACATATTGTGCATATACCATCTGCTATTTCCCACAAGCATTTGAATTTAGATAGGCTTTCCAATCATTCTAAACATTCCTGTTTGGCTTCTCCCGCACCAAAAGTTCAAAATGCATATCGCATGTAATTGTGGTACAATTCTCCCCTCTCTTCCCCCCCCCACTACATGTGGATTCAGTTTGTTAGGTAAGGAGACTTCTTTGTGTTGTTGATGTGACTTTTTTAGGGATATTTGAAGTTGTTTCTTTGCTAGGTGTCTGCATGTTTTCTTGGAGGGGGAGGTTGTGGGTCTGCGTGTTTCCATCTAAGGGGAGAGAATCGATTGCTCAGTTTTAATGGGGCTGCTTCTGGTTGGGTTGGATTGGGCAGAAGGGGTTTGTTAGTTGTATGCTGTTTCTTTCTTTGAGTATTGTGTTTCCTTCTGAAGGGATTTATTGTGCTTATGATTTTAGTATGTTTAAGTTTGACATTAGCATTTATTTTATATATAGTAACCATTTTATATTGATACTTATAGTGTTATCATGTAATCATCGTTTTGTTATTTTGTAATCATTTTGTAGTTAATTGCTTGATCAGATGCTTTATATAAATATATTGGAAAAGTAAGGGCTTCATGCTTTAGGTATAGGTGATTGCTTATATGAAAAGAGCACAGTAAGGGGAAGGGGGAAAGGAGTTACGGATGGAGCCTGGGTTGCTGTGTATGAGTCATCATCTAGGAATTATTTTTTGTGCCATCTTATGCCTACTACCAAGACCTGATCTCTTTGTTCTGAAAAGTTATAAAAGGTGGAAGACATCTTTTCTGGTTGTTGCCTTCATCTCTCTACCAGCCACGAAGAGAGATGGGGTCACCCAACTCTATTTGATCAAAATAAAAGTTGTTTGCTTGCTGAAACCTTGGCTCAGGAGTTTCTTTGGCTCTTTTAAATTCCTGAGTAATGCTGGGGCAATTTTGAGGCTAAGTGGAAAACCTTACATCCTGGCGCCTAAACGTGGTGGTAGCCACAATGGCTCCCCCCCACATCTGGAGACCCCTGTTAAGGTCCAGCGAGCCTTCAATTCTCAGCAGGACGAAACTAGCGACGACTGAATTGTGAGTCTTAGAGCGCTCTCAGGTGTTTGACCTGGAAGATTCTATGCTTCATTGTTGCTGGTGAGATCCGTGTCTGATGAACCTGAACACCCGACATACCTCCACTTGTCTTCCTCCAAGGGTTTATCAGTAGGGTCAAATCCTCTGGGAGTTATTTGTTCATTATTTGGTTCGGTTTGAGTGGAGCTTTCTTTTGTACATTGGGGTTTGGCTAGAGTGCCTCTAAGTTCCTTACTTTTTCCTGTAGTAGTTTACATAGTTTACATTTAATGCATGTATAGTTTGGGTGTTCTTTGGGCATAAGCACATACATGGAACATGTATTGCATACCACAATAGTATCAGTCACCTGTTCCATTAGTTTGTTGTTGAAAATCCCTCTTTTTGATTGGTGGATGTGCTTTGCTGTTAACCTTGTTTCTAGCTTGTCGGTTCTAGGTATTTATGCCTATATTTCTAACCTTTTTTCTGCCTGTTTGTGCTTGTTTTTGTGCCTTGTTATTTTGGTATAGATAAAGTATGTGGTAGTATGCCCTTTGTTTTAAGAGAAAAAATTGCAGTTTGAATTGAGGTTAAACGTTAATGTTAGGATATGGTTATTTGATGAAGGGAAGGGCTGCTTTTAGCTTTCTGCTCTCTGCCTAAAAATTTGTAGCTATCCTTCCTTTTCTTAATTTGTTCCTAATTTAACTCTATCCTCTCTGCCTTGCTTTTTTGATTGCTTTTCTGTGCTCAGCCTGTCTTTCTAATTGCCTCAGTTGCCTTTAGCCGTTGCTCTGTCTTTATTTGTTTAATTTGTCATCTTTGTGAGGATTTTTTACGATGGATTTTAAATTCTTAATCTAAGCTACACATGACTAAATCTAGTTAACACTTGGATGGAAAATCTTGGTTATTTATAGACTTGAGTAGAAAGTTGAAAAAACATTTCAAAATAAGGCAATGACAAATAGCTCTTCTACTGTTGGCAAGAAAATAAAATGGAAGTGTTTGTTAAGACCTCAGAAGAGCTAGGTTTGAGTACCCCCCCAAAAGGTACATTAATATAATAATAACAACAACAACAATAGTAATAAAGTTGGAAGGGACCTTGGAGGTCATCTAATCCAACCCCTGCTGAGGCAGGAAACCCTATGCCAGTGGTGGCGAACCTATGGCATGGGTGGCAGAGGCGGCACTCGGAGCCTTCTCTGTGGGCACACATGCCGTTGCCCCAGTCTTACCTCCCCCTGCGACACCCTCCTCACCAGCAGCCTCCCTGGAGGAGAGTGCCCCAGGCGTGGCCCACGCGGAGCAGCACAGCCAAGGACATGGCAGCCAGGCAGCATAGACAAGACTCTGCCCTCACACCCCATCACGCACAGTTGATACTGTGGGGCACGGGCAGAAGGCATGGCTGTCATGGCACTGCTGGGCTGCCTGGGTTGATCTGCAGCGGGCCCTGGAGGCGATGAGTGGTCTTGTGGGCAGGCGGAGCGGAGGTGGACTGGGGTCGGGGCAGGGGGTGGACTGGAGGCAGGGCCAGTTTTTGGGCACTCGGTCTTTAAAAGGTTCGCCAATCTCTGCCCTATACCATTTCAGACAAATGGCTGTCCAGTCTCTTCTTAAAAACTTCCAGTGTTGGAGCATTCACTGCTTCTGGAGGCAGGTTGTTCCACTGGTTAATTGTTCTAACTGTCAGGAAGTTTCTCCTTAGTTCTAGGTTGCTTCTCTCCTTGATTAGTTTCCATCCGTTGCTTCTTGTCCTGCCTTCAGGCGCTTTGGAGAATAGCTTGACTCCCTCTTCTTTGTGGCAGCCCCTGAGATATTGGAACACTGCTATCATGTCCCCCCTCGTCCTTCTCTTCATTAAACTAGACATACCCAATTCCAGCAACCGTTCCTTATATGTTTTAGGCCTCCAGTCCCCTAATCATCTTTGTTGCTCTTCTCTGTACTCTTTCTAGAGTCTCAACATCTTTTTTACATCGTGGTGACCAAAACTGGATGCAGTATTCCAAGTGTGGCCTTACCAAGGCATTGTAAAGTGGTATTAATACTTCACGTGATCTTGATTCTATCCCTCTGTTAATGCAGCCTAGCACTGTGTTGGCTTTTTGGCAGCTGCAGCACACTGCTGGCTCATATTTAGATGATTGTCCACTAGGACTCTGAGATCCCTGTGTTGACTTTTTGTCTCAGAGAACAATGGAATCCCGTGTGCTAATTGCAGGAGCTCCCAAAAGCACCAGTTCTGCTGTCACTCAAGGTTTCTTGAGTACATATGAATCATTTCAGACTTTTTGGCAATCTGGATCCAATATCCAGTTGCCTTTCGATTGTAGTATCTCCTGAAGAGTTCATGGAACATCAGTTCACTATTCCCCATCAGAAGACCAAACCTTGTGTTTTTAATCACTTTTGACCTTGTTTTAAAATAACTGTTAAAGAATGAAAAACGTACAGAATTGTAAGTTTGATTTCACTGGGTGAGTTTCTGTTCAGTCCATTTAGAAAGAAATAAATACATTTATCTATCTACATTTTTGTAAAAATTTCCTTTTTTTGCAGGAAGCAGCAAAATGGTGATTATAATGTTGATTTTAGAAAGTTAAAGGATTCAAATTAATTAAAGACTTTGAATTTGATTAAAAGAATCCTGTCTCATCAGAAAAAATACTTTGCTTGAGCTGATTACAAATCCTTGAAGTTGGGACACTAGAGAGTATCAGATGGCTACTTTAAAGGAAATGTTTGATCCTTGGGTCCAAGAACTTCTCAAGCTATTTAAATTTACAATGGTACCAAACTGTATTATTGATGAGGGAAAAGCTCCATTGAATGAAATCAAAACAGACTTTAAAGTGGATTTAAAATTTACAACTTATAAGAAAGAAATATTGGATTTACAAATGGAAATGGATTATGATATAAAAAATTAAAGAGGTACTAATCATAAATCAAAAAGTAATGTGGATGATAGGAGATTTCACTAGATCTACAAAACAAGGTGACAAGAATTTTGAGAGAAGAGACAGATTCTGAGGAAGCAAGTGTTGGAACTAATTTATTGGTGGGATTTAAAGATCGCTGTCAGAAAGAAGAAGAAATTTGATTTGATTATGGTTAAACAATTATATGTTATCTCTAGGATACCTAATGAGTTTTTTTTAATTGGGATTGGTTGATAGTTATTTTTTGGTAATGTTTCTATGGATGTGATGGATTAATTTGCAAGTTTTTTTTTTCTAATGTTTAAGTGTTAATTGAGATTGGACTTTGATTATTTGAAGAGAAGGGTCGGGGAAATTTGCTTAAATGGAAATTTAAATGGAAATTTCTGTCTCTAATATTTCAGTTGGTTAATTTTTTTTTATTTCTGATAACCCTTACTGGATTTTTGCTGATTAATAAGCAGAATCGAAGGTTTAGAGATAGGTTGATATAAAATGGGGTAAAAAATAGAATGAAGTATTTAATTGTATTTTAAGTGACAGTGATAAGATGTTAATATTGACTTTACTTGCTGGGGATGAAGGGGAAATTCTTTTAATTTTTTCTTCCTTTTTCCGTTGGTTTAGGACCGCTTGGCTTGGCCAGCTCGACCCGGCCAGCTCTTTGTTGCTAGCTCGACACCCCCAAGTTATCTCTGCCAACTCATTGCCACCAAGTCACTGCAGGACAACACACAGCTACCTCTCTGCAGGGACAACCGTGGGAAGCCAGAGGGAGAGCTGGGCAGGCACGTGAGTGGGTGGGTAGGCAGAGTGCAGAATGGAACAGCCTCTGGGGATGTCCCATTTTCACACACACCGCTGCCGCTGCCATTGTGGCTGGTGCCGCATTGAGCTCCAAGTTGAAGAGGCCAGGTATAGCAGCAGTGTGTGTGAAAATGGGATGCCCGTGGCCAAGAGCTTGGCAGTGGCGGCGGCAGTGGAAAAATGTGAAGCCATCGCCACTGCTCCGCACACCTGCTTGCTTGCCTCCTGGCCAGTTTTTCTGGCCAACTGTGGTGAGTTGTCCCTGCAGCAACTTGGTGGCAGTGAGTTGACAGAGGCGACTTAACGGTGACAAGCTGGCGGTGGTGAGGTGGCTGTGCTGAGCTGGTCATTCTGTTTTTCCATATCTATTTATTTTTGTTTTTTGGTGGGTTCTGCACTTTTTAATTTCTCTCTCTCTCTCACACAAACACACACACACACATACACATATGAATATAAAAAACCCTGATAATTACATATATGTATATACATATATAGCTGTGTGTGTATTTATTATTAATCCATTTTTTTGATTATTCATATTTCTTTAATAAACTCTTTAATAAAATAATTGAAGGAGAAAAGAGCTAGACTTGAACAAGACTTTCTTGTTAATTATGACACATGGTATATGAGTTTATGACTAACCTTATGACTAACATATGGTTAATCTGATGCTTTGATATTACTATGAGAAAAGCCTATTTCTGGTCATTAATGTTCTGTTTGTAGGAATGGAGTATGAATGCTGCATGTCAACGATCCTCAATCTTTCTGATACCAGGGATCAGTTTCAGAAGAAAAATGGTCTTCCATGGACCAGGCGGGATTGTTTCACGTGCAGCCTAGATCCCGCACATGTGCAGATGACTTCTCTATTGACTTTCTGTGGAATCCAGCAGAGAAGATTGCAGAAGGCAGCCAAATGATTGTGGGGCACTTGACCACCAGTCATATGTGCACCGGGTGGTGTGATGTTTTGTGATGATTGGAAATTTTTGCGACCTTTCCTGAAGCTGTCATAATTCTGAAACTGTCCATTAAACAAATGGTCATAAGTCATGGACTACCAGTATATTAATATATGCTTAGCAAAACTGCCCAAATGCAAGATTTGAACTGTGTTAGAACTTAGTAGGGAGCACAGAAGTTTTTAATGTATAGTTCTGCAGTTGTAGAGCAAAAGTAAATGTCTAACTTAAGTGGAAAAAGTACTTAAAACTATTGCCCAGATACCTTTTATATTACTTAACACAGTGGTTCTCAACCTTTTTATATGGCGACCCTGGTCATAAGGACGCGCGGCGCCGGCCCCATGCGCGTAGCGCCGGCCCCATGCGGCGGCTCCCCTGAGGGAAAAAAATGGCGGATCGCGTTGTTTGGCGACCCCCATAAAATGGGGTCGCGACCCAAAGGTTGAGAACCGCTGCTTAACATCATTATAAAGCCTTAATCTGGCCAACAGTTTGATTTAATAAAGCAGACATGTTATATTCACCTCCATTTAAATATGAAAATAATTCATTGATAATATTTCTCTGAGTTATGTGTGGACCAGACAAATATAGAAACATAGTGATGGGAACAGTTTGATTTGTGTTATCTTGACTGACTTGTATTTGGGTTTGTCAGAAAATTAAGAATGGGAGAAATGACATCCATGTATCTCAGCATCTTTATAGAGAACAACATCAGACTTCATCAGCTATCCGGTAAGGCAAACCAGATAGAAAACATGAACAGATGAGCTAATTCTATTTTATTCTAAAACTACATTGACAGAATCATACAAGTCTGAAAAATGGAGTTCTCTCATCTCCTTTACAGCCCAAGAAACTGGGGAGGGGCCCTTCTGAGCTCTGCCCCCCCATCCAGATGAGGGATATGCTGTGTCTTAGCTGATTATTCCCTTGGCGGCGTCTCTTTGCCCTGTCTCCCAAGGTCTTTCCCACATACTATTACAATAAATGATCATTAACTTAAATACATTTCTGTGGTATGAAATTAGTTTGTCAAAGCATCCCTTTTACAGTTAGGATTAAAGGTAAATCAAAGGAACTAGTGGCACTATGTAGACAATAATAAATGTTTAGGGGTACCATAAATTAGCAAGAGTTACTGTTCTGAACTTATTTTAAGGTTTCAGGTACAAATACTTTTTATTCTTTGTGCTCAATTCCTTTGATTATTTGGAGCAATGTAAAGCAAGAAACACTTTTTCCAGTGCATATTGATTTGCTGGATAGGAAGAGAGCAGTATGTAGTTTACTGTCCTGGATTCTGGCAGGCAGCTTGTTCATATGAGCATCCTTTATTTTTATAAAGATAGCATACATTTTTCAGTGGAATATTTATGGTGTACCAATTGTATGCATGCTCAAAGTATAAAAAAGCAGATGATGGAAACTGCTCACATATGTTAAAAGAAGAATTATCGATGAGGTGGGCGTAAAGAGGGACAAAATAGTGGACTATCTTCTATTTTCAAAAAATGGTTAGAATGGGAAGTTATTTAACCTTTGGTATTTCAATATTTTTTTTAAACCCACTTCATTAACAATGGCAGTTCTAGGTTAAAATGTGTGAGGGGGTTCCAAGAGGAAAAAAGAGGTTTTTTTATTCTGTGTACCAAATAGTAATATGGACTTTAATACATTTTCCATTGCCTGCCGAAATACTGTTAATACATTCTTTTAAATATAATCACTACATAATCTATATATCTATATAGCTTTAAACTAAAACTGAGGGGGAGGGTGACCAATCTTCAGAATCTCCAGACCCAAAACCAATAATAAATCGCAAGAAAAACAAATCAAACAACGAGGTGGCAGAGACGAGAAAAAAAGGAAAACTCAAACAACATTCAGGAGATAGAGGAAACATACCCACGGATAGGCTTAATAGCCTTAAATGCTTATGTAGCATTACCCCCTCAAGGGCCGCCAAAGCCCAGGCCCTCCTAGCCCTCCCCCTTCAGTCTCACTCGCAGCCGTGGCCTCAAACGGCAACAATGTCCTTTTAGCGTGAGCTCATGTGGAGTGGAGAGATGACAGGTTCTCATTGTTGAGGGATCCACAGGAACAAAGATGACCCACCCCAACCACAACAGTAGTGCGTGACAGTACTAAGCAGCCCCAAGCAGTCATGGGAATAATAGTCAGTAGTTTATAGTAGCTGTTTGGGATGCAAAAGGAGTGAGGAAATCCTCCAGCTCCAGGCAGCAATGGGGAACATGAACGAGGGCAGTCGATGCTCTGCAGCCACAGCTTGCTCCGCAGAAGCAGCTCCCCACAGCGTCCACACTCACACCGGTGATAGTAAGCAAAGTTCAGATGGCCGCTGGTCTCCGAAATCACAGCCACAGTTGTCTCTTATCGCCATTGTTGTTTATACTATGCCTAGAGGTATTAATCAGAGTAATTCGGAGAGAAGAATAGATAAAAGGTTTAGAGATCAAGAAAGAAACATTTAAAACACAAGCTTTTGCAGACGATTTAGGACAAGATTGATGGAAGTATTGAGTAAATATGGGGAAATAGCAGGTCTAAAGATAAATAAAGAAAAAACTAAAATGCTCGTCAAGAATATGACTAAAATACAGAAAAATGAATTGGTTGACAGATAGGTATTCAAATTATGAATAAAATAAGATATTAGGATACAACTAACTGCTAGATGTGTTTACACTCAAGAGAGACAATTATGATAAACTAATTGAACAGATTAAAACTGATTTAGATATTTGGACCAACCTACAGCTCTCCTTTATGGGCAGAATAGCTGTAATCAAAATGAATGTGCTACCGAACATTTTATTTTGTTCCAATGTATACCTATAAAATTGGATAAGGAATTTTTTCAAAACTTAACAAAACTATACTCAAATTTATTTGGCAAGGAAAAAAAGCAAGGATTAAATTAAAATTACTGCAGGATTCGAAGGAAAGGGGGGGACTTGGCCTCCCTGACCTGAAAAAATACTATCAGGCCATAGTACTATTATGGGTGTGGGATTGGATACTTTTGAAGAACAGGAGATTATTATGTCTGGAAGGTCATGATTTACAAATAGGATGGCATGCTATGCTATGGGACCAGAAATATAAGACACACAAATATTTTCGAAGGCATTATATCAGATGAGCTTTAATTGATGTATGGATTAAAACCTGGCAACCAAACTATACTCAAGTCCCCGGCTGGATCTCATCGTTAGAAATGCATGTACATCCAAAGTTTATCCAATTAGGGAAGATTATAACATATAAAACCCAGGAAAATTCTTCAAGACGAAGGGATAGAACTAGAATGGTGGGCATACCTTCAACTACAGGTGAGATATTGGAAAGATAAAAAAGAGTTAGGCATAAAAATAGAACCAATAGGGCTGGATAAACTATTACTAGGTACTGAGGATAAAATGATTAAAAGGCTATATCATTATTTGTTAGATCAGGCAATGTAAAGAAACCATGTTAACGTGGAGCAGGGATTTTGATCTCACTTTGATCTGCATATCTGGCAAGAACTATGGGTACGAAATAGGAAGCTTACTTTGGCACCTCCTACAAAGAAAACCTCTACAAAATGTTCTACAGATGGCATCTCCCACCCACAAGATTAGCTAAAATGGGTCCAAATATTCTTCCACGTGCTGGAAATGTAAATTGGCAAGAGGGACATATTACCACATGTGGGAGTGCTCCAAAGCCCGTGACTTTTGGAACAAGGTTAAAAAATGGCTGGAAGAAATGCTAATGATAGAGGTAGAGCTAAAACCAGAACTCTTCCTACTAGGTATAACCACGCAGAAAGGGATACTTTACTTGATGCTACATATTCTCATGGCTGCTAGATTGGCATATGCACAAAACTGGAGGAATAAAGAAATTCCAACAGAAGAAGAGATTTTATATAAATCCTATCGTGTGCTGATATGGATAGGCTCACAATGGAAATGAAGGACAAGAGAGAGTCAGATTACTTTGAAATCTGGGACAAATTTTATTGGTGTGAATCAAGGAGAACTGTTCGGGTTTTAAGTTAATGTTAAGATAGAGATATATAAAACTGTATGTTAGTATATAGAGAAAACAAATTAGAGACTGTATTGTATAGAAAATATGTATATATAGAGATTACGAATTATATGTATGATGAGGAACAAATTGTTAGGAATATATACACTGGAATGTACATTATGTCCATCTTTGTTTTAACTGTTTTATAAATAAAAAAACTTTTATTATATATATATATATATATATATATATATATATATATATATATATATATATATATATATATATATATATTTTCTATATTGTCTTTTTTAGATGTTTTAATTATAGATTACAAAAATATTCTATCTCCAACTGTGTTCACAGATATTTAACTTTTCATTTTAACCCTCAATTACCATACATCTCTTACAGTATATGTCATTTTACAGCGAATATTTTAAAAGCTGAGAAGGTGGAAGAGTCACCTCCAGCTTTTAAGGATGAGCTTATTATCTTTTGCTGGTCAGTAAGGGAGACAAAATCCTCAAAGTGAATGCTAATGATCTGTTTTTCAGCTTCACAGAGCCTAGTGAGACTCTCCCAAAATGGCCTTTCTGTGTTATGTTTAGAATGGTGTTTCAGTGAGATTTATTGTATATTTGCAAGACAGTACACTTTGCAATTTTACAACATAGTGTATTGGAAACATTTCATTTAGGTATCAGTAGCAAGTCTGACATTTATTGTTTTTTCTTAAGTGGTAACTGTAGATTTCAATAAAACAGATCTGCAAAATTGTAGCCTCTGTTCTGTTCATTCAGACTCTCCAGCAGTAGTTTTTTCATTCTCTAAAAATAGAGTTTTCATAGCAGTGATTTCTTTCTCATTAATATAAATTTGTTTATTGCAGCAATTGGTTAATACGTCTCACACAGAAAAGATAAGAAAACCAAATATATATTTTTGGGCCATAGTACACAAACATGGTAAATTAAAGGGATCATGGAGTGTCTAACCACCTATTGATAGTTAATAGTAACTAAGTTAATTAAGATCAACAGTAAGCATACATTTCAACTATTAATAATATAGATTTATATACCATCTTTCATATATTATTCCTTTTAGGATATGATCCTAGAAATTTACAGTAGGATGAACAGGAACAGGAATTTATTTTCAGGAATGTACCATCAGGAATTTTCCCCCCTTAATCTGATGAACTCCCACATCAAAGAGTGAATGCGAGTGCATGTAAAGAAATAAGATTTTAATTTTTAGGCTAAGTCCTCCACTCCCTTGCTAACCCCTCTTGAAATTAGGCATCTAAACCTAATAATAAAAACATTTGTCACATTTGATACTCATTATTTGTCATTATCTCCATGTTTTTGATATATTTTCACAGGGGGACTGAAGACTTGAGTTCTCCTTCATTGTGCACCGAAGCAGATATTTCTTTTCTTCTATTCATGTTATAAGTGAGATCTCCCGCAGGATAGCTTTCATTTATTTGAAAATTGCTTAAGAGAAATAAGAGATGCATGGCCTGCCTAGGTTAGGATTAGAGTAATGATTGTGTCTTTGCTAGCAAGCAGTTTTCAATACACTAGAAACCTGACAGATAAAATAACTTGGAAATCCATTTGTCCATATTACTTTTAGAACCCATATATACTGCCAATGCTATTCAGTAAAAGAACTCCTTCGGGGTTTTTTGTTGTTGTTGAGAGGTATATAGGGATACAATAGCAATATTGCTTGACACATTTAACCACAATCACGTTGTGTTGTAATATATCATTTTGACTCTGGGGGATAAAGTTAATTAATAGTTCACTTTATCATCCTTGTCTTCAAATTGGATTAAATTAAAAAAAACATGGCTAATTAACCATGGGAAAGCATTTTGTATTCTCCTGTTAGTTACCTCAACTGTCTTCAAGGTACTTATATAAACAAATAAGACCTCACAAGAATTCTGTACTTTCACAATTCATTGAGCAGAGTTTGTACTTGTAACATACAATAAATTGTTTCTAAGGATTGGGAGTAAGCTCAACCCTTCCATTCTTGCATCCATTCTTGACAAGTTTTTAAGGAATGGAGGGATTAGGGAAAACTGGTCAGTCTTTTAGAGCTTAGTTGGAGTAGATAGCAAATTGATTTAGACCATTGTTCTTCATATCTTTCATACTGCTACAGCAGTACAATGCTTTTTTATGTATTTTTTCCCTCAGTTTTTCTTACATGAGTCATTGATTAAAAAAAATGGAATCCTGAGATTTTATCTTTTGTAGCCCAAGCTAATCCATTGAGTCATCTCTATATATTAGGAATCAATGTTACTCTATTAGCATAAAGTTGTTAAAATTGCAACATGCGTTGGAATGGGTAGGAAGGAATACTTCTTTGGAATTGAAAAGATCCATTATTGTCAGTACTTACGCTGTACCACTGCTGTTTAATAAAATGGGAAAAGTGGATTTAGTTCTTTTTATTTGTTTTCAAATTAAAATAGCTGGCATTCAGTTCTGTCCCACATACTAACAGAAGTTTTATTTTCTGGAAATGCCAATGCAGAATGATAACTTTTAAATTACAATAAATGATTGTTGCTTGCCCTAGCACAATCTTTTCAGCAGTATTATAAAATACCCCCTTCATTTTATATTTCTTTGTTTTTTATATCATTTGTATCTCTCACAAAAGCATTAATATAGCAAAACAGTCTATGTATTAATACAGAATGAAGAGTCAGGCAAATAATTCAGTTTACTCCTATTAGTAGAAACCACTCAATCTTTTTGTTGGCTCAGAGCTTGTTTTAGGCACATGTTGCTGAATATATTCTGGGGCCTTAAAATGAAGATTAGAGATGCACTTCTATGCCTCATAGAAGTAGATGTACAGTAATGCTGTGGACTTGGTATATTTAGACTTCAGCAAGGCATTTTACAAAGTAGACCACAACCTCCTTCTTGGTAAGCTAGAAAAATGTGGTATAGACAGCATCACCACCAGATGGATTTGTAACTGGCTGACAAACTGTACTCATGAGTAGTCCTTAATGGTACAAAATCTTCATGGAGGGAAATAAGCAGTGGGCTACCACAAGGTTCTGTCTTAGGCCGAGTATTCTTCAATATCTTCATAAATGGACTTAGATGAAGAGGTAGAAAGGGAGCTCATCAAATTTGCAGATGACACTGTGCTGGCAGGAATAGCCAACACCCCAGAAGACAGCTCAGGATCCAAAAAGATCTTGATAGATTTGAACAATGGGCTCTATCCAACGAAATTTAATGTGGAGAAAAGCTTTACACCTGGTAGGAAAAAGCAAAGGTACAAGTATAGATTAGTAAAAACCTGGCTTAAAAACAGTAACTGTGAGAGGTACCTTCGAGTCCTAGTGGACGATTATTTAAACATGAGTCAGCAGTGTGGGGCAGCAGCCAAAAAAGCTAATACAATCCTTGTTGTATAAATAGAGGCATAGCATCAAAATCACATGAAATATTAGTACCACTTTATAAAGCCTTAGCTTAATAAGACAATTCTGGAATACTGCATCCAGTTTTGGTCACACAATAAAGATGTTGAGATTTTGGAAAAAGTACAAAGGTTGCAGGATTTGGGTTTGGCTAGTCTAGAGAAAAGAAGGACTAGAGGGGACATGATAGCAGTATTCCAGTATTTGAGAGGCTGCCACAAAGAGGAGGTGGTCAATTTATTTTCCAAAGCATGAGAGGCAAGACAAGAAGCAATGGATGGAGACTAATGAAGGAGAGAAGCAACCTGGAATTAACCAGTGGAACAACTTGTCTTCAGCCGTTATGGGTACTTCATCACTGGAGGTTTTTAAGAAGAGACTGGACAGTCACTTGTCTGAAATGGTATGGGATCTCCTGCTTGAGCAGGGGGCAGACTAGAAGACCTCCAAGGTCCCTTCCAGCTCTATTCTGATTGAAAAGTGCTTGATCTGAATTGCTCTTAAGATATTTTGAAAATGGATTGTAATACAGTAAGGTTAAGCTGAGGGAAATAAGGAAACATAGATTGTATTGGATAAGCATGGCTTGCTTATGTTTTTCTCCAGAGAGCCTTGATCTCTACTAATGAGATTGTCAGGTTCTTTGCTTTTTAGAAGTTCCATTTTCATGCTTATCAGCATATCACAGAGGTGCTACTAGAATGCACAGCAGGGAACATTTTTTTAAATAATATTCTCTTGAAAACTGTCATTTTTCTCATTATTCACATATAGTAGTAACATGTGTTTATAAATGCACTGTCTCCTTAACCTTTGTTAAATGATATTTGCTTCTCACCTTTTACATTTCTTACAATAAGCTTATTTAACTCTTATTAATCAACCTGCCATTTCTTAGAAATCATGACAAAACAAGTGTCAGTTTTGGTAGAATAAATGTATTTTATGATTACTTATTGTAGTGGGGAACAGGGCATTGTCAACAACTATGAGGTATGTAATTCACATTTTAAGAAGTTACAGGTAATTCTCAACCTATAAACTACAATTGGACTAGAGTTGACACTGTAAGTCAGTGTGATCAGAAAGTGAAATGTCATGGAAGTGCAGTGACCTAGGATGGCAATCCTAGCATTCCCCATTGTAGTTGTTAGTCAAGAATCATGGGTTGTTAAATGACTGCCCACCCTAAGCCAAACCATTCTGGCTTGGTCCCTTCCAGCTCTGAGCCTCAGCAATATAGATTGTTTATGCAGACATGTAGATTCTGTGTGCATGAGAGTGAGAAAACTTCATACTTAAATAATGTAGGCTCCATTT
>NW_023494366.1:0-16956 GCF_013265735.2 Oncorhynchus mykiss
ACGACAGGACACGAGACACACGACCCGAGACGACCTCGAGAGACGACAGGACACGAGAGACACGACCCGAGACGACAGGACAGGAGACACACGACCCGAGACGACCCGAGACGACATGTACACGAGAGACACGACCCCGAGACGCACCCGATGAGACGACAGGACACGAGACACACGACCCTAGACGACAGTACAGGAGACACACGACCCGAGACGACCCGAGACGACAGGACACGAGAGACACGGCGCGACGGACGACAGGACACGAGAGACACGACCCGAGACGACAGGACACGAGAGACACGACCCGAGACGACCCGAGACGACAGGACACGAGTAGACACGACCCGAGACGACAGGACACGAGAGACACGACCCGAGACGACCCGAGACGACAGGACACGAGAGACACTACCCGAGACGACAGGACACGAGAGACACGACCCGAGACGACCCGAGACGACAGGACACGAGAGACACGACCCGAGACGACAGGACACGAGAGACACGACCCGAGACGACAGGACACGAGAGACACGACCCGAGACGACAGGACACGAGAGACACGACCCGAGACGACAGGAGACGAGAGACACGACCCGAGACGACCCGAGACGACAGGTACACGAGAGACACGACCCGAGACGACAGGACACGAGGGACACGACCCGAGACGACAGGACACGAGAGACACGACCCGAGACGACATGGAGACGAGAGACACGACCCGAGACGACCCGAGACGACAGGACACGAGAGACACGACCCGAGACGACAGGACACGAGGGACACGACCCGAGACGACAGGACACGAGAGACACGACCCGAGACGACAGGACACGAGAGACACGACCCGAGACGACAGGACACGAGAGACACGACCCGAGACGACAGGACACGAGAGACACGACCCGAGACGACAGGACACGAGAGACACGACCCGAGACGACAGGACACGAGAGACACGACCCGAGACGACAGGACACGAGAGACACGACCCGAGACGACCCGAGACGACAGGACACGAGAGACACGACCCGAGACGACAGGAGACGAGAGACACGACCCGAGACGACCCGAGACGACAGGACACGAGAGACACGACCCGAGACGACAGGACACGAGGGACACGACCCGAGACGACAGGACACGAGAGACACGACCCGAGACGACAGGACACGAGAGACACGACCAGAGACGACAGGACACGAGAGACACGACCAGAGACGACAGGACACGAGAGACACGACCCGAGACGACCCGAGACGACAGGACACGAGAGACACGACCCGAGACGACAGGACACGAGAGACACGACCCGAGACGACAGGACACGAGAGACACGACCCGAGACGACCCGAGACGACAGGACACGAGAGACACGACCCGGGACGACAGGACACGAGAGACACGACCCGAGACGACAGGACACGAGAGACACGACCCGAGACTGACAGGACACGAGAGACACGACCCGAGACGACAGGACACGAGAGACACGACCCGAGACGACCCGAGACGACAGGACACGAGAGACACGACCCGAGACGACCCGAGACGACAGGACACGAGAGACACGACCCGAGACGAGAGGACACGAGAGACACGACCCGAGACGACCCGAGACGACAGGACACGAGAGACACGACCCTGAGGCGACAGGACACGAGAGACACGACCCGAGACGACAGGACACGAGAGACACGACCCGAGACGACAGGACACGAGAGACACGACCCGAGACGACCCGAGACGACAGGACACGAGAGACACGACCCGAGACGACCCGAGACGACAGGACACGAGAGACACGACCCGAGACGACAGGACACGAGAGACACGACCCGAGACGACCCGAGACGACAGGACACGAGAGACACGACCAGAGACGACAGGACACGAGAGACACGACCCGAGACGACCCGAGACGACAGGACACGAGAGACACGACCCGAGACGACAGGACACGAGAGACACGACCCGAGACGACAGGACACGAGAGACACGACCCGAGACGACCCGAGACGACAGGACACGAGAGACACGACCCGAGACGACCCGAGACGACAGGACACGAGAGACACGACCCGAGACGAGAGGACACGAGAGACACGACCCGAGACGACCCGAGACGACAGGACACGAGAGACACGACCCGAGACGACAGGACAGGAGAGACACGACCCGAGACGACAGGACACGAGAGACACGACCCGAGAGGACAGGACACGAGAGACACGACGCGAGACGACAGGACACGAGAGACACGACCCGAGACGACAGGACACGAGAGACACGACCCGAGACGACAGGACACGAGACACACGACCCGAGACGACCCGAGAGACGACAGGACACGAGAGACACGACCCGAGACGACAGGACAGGAGACACACGACCCGAGACGACCCGAGACGACAGGACACGAGAGACACGACCCGAGACGACAGGACACGAGACACACGACCCGAGACGACCCGAGAGACGACAGGACACGAGAGACACGACCCGAGACGACAGGACAGGAGACACACGACCCGAGACGACCCGAGACGACAGGACACGAGAGACACGACCCGAGACGACCCGAGAGACGACAGGACACGAGACACACGACCCGAGACGACAGGACAGGAGACACACGACCCGAGACGACCCGAGACGACAGGACACGAGAGACACGGCGCGAGACGACAGGACACGAGAGACACGACCCGAGACGACAGGACACGAGAGACACGACCCGAGACGACCCGAGACGACAGGACACGAGAGACACGACCCGAGACGACAGGACACGAGAGACACGACCCGAGACGACCCGAGACGACAGGACACGAGAGACACGACCCGAGACGACAGTACACGAGAGACACGACCCGAGACGACCCGAGACGACAGGACACGAGAGACACGACCCCGAGACGACAGGACACGAGAGACACGACCCGAGACGACAGGACACGAGAGACACGACCCGAGACGACAGGACACGAGAGACACGACCCGAGACGACAGGAGACGAGAGACACGACCCGAGACGACCCGAGACGACAGGACACGAGAGACACGACCCGAGACGACAGGACACGAGGGACACGACCCGAGACGACAGGACACGAGAGACACGACCCGAGACGACAGGAGACGAGAGACACGACCCGAGACGACCCGAGACGACAGGACACGAGAGACACGACCCGAGACGACAGGACACGAGGGACACGACCCGAGACGACAGGACACGAGAGACACGACCCGAGACGACAGGACACGAGAGACACGACCCGAGACGACAGGACACGAGAGACACGACCCGAGACGACAGGACACGAGAGACACGACCCGAGACGACAGGACACGAGAGACACGACCCGAGACGACAGGACACGAGAGACACGACCCGAGACGACAGGACACGAGAGACACGACCCGAGACGACCCGAGACGACAGGACACGAGAGACACGACCCGAGACGACAGGAGACGAGAGACACGACCCGAGACGACCCGAGACGACAGGACACGAGAGACACGACCCGAGACGACAGGACACGAGGGACACGACCCGAGACGACAGGACACGAGAGACACGACCCGAGACGACAGGACACGAGAGACACGACCAGAGACGACAGGACACGAGAGACACGACCAGAGACGACAGGACACGAGAGACACGACCCGAGACGACCCGAGACGACAGGACACGAGAGACACGACCCGAGACGACAGGACACGAGAGACACGACCCGAGACGACAGGACACGAGAGACACGACCCGAGACGACCCGAGACGACAGGACACGAGAGACACGACCCGGGACGACAGGACACGAGAGACACGACCCGAGACGACAGGACACGAGAGACACGACCCGAGACGACAGGACACGAGAGACACGACCCGAGACGACAGGACACGAGAGACACGACCCGAGACGACCCGAGAGGACAGGACACGAGAGACACGGCGCGAGACGACCCGAGACGACAGGACACGAGAGGCACGACCCGAGACGACCCGAGACGACAGGACACGAGAGACACGGCGCGAGACGACAGGACACGAGAGACACGACCCGAGACGACAGGACACGAGACACACGACCCGAGACGACAGGACACGAGAGACACGACCCGAGACGACAGGACACCAGAGACACGACCCGAGACGACAGGACACGAGAGACACGACCCGAGACGACCCGAGACGACAGGACACGAGAGACACGACCCGAGACGACAGGACACGAGAGACACGACCCGAGACGACAGGACACGAGAGACACGACCCGAGACGACCCGAGACGACAGGACACGAGAGACACGACCCGAGACGACAGGACACGAGAGACACGACCCGAGACGACAGGACACGAGAGACACGACCCGAGACGACCCGAGACGACAGGACACGAGAGACACGACCCGAGACGACCCGAGACGACAGGACACGAGAGACACGACCCGAGACGAGAGGACACGAGAGACACGACCCGAGACGACCCGAGACGACAGGACACGAGAGACACGACCCGAGACGACAGGACACGAGAGACACGACCCGAGACGACAGGACACGAGAGACACGACCCGAGACGACAGGACACGAGAGACACGACCCGAGACGACCCGAGACGACAGGACACGAGAGACACGACCCGAGACGACCCGAGACGACAGGACACGAGAGACACGACCCGAGACGACAGGACACGAGAGACACGACCCGAGACGACCCGAGACGACAGGACACGAGAGACACGACCAGAGACGACAGGACACGAGAGACACGACCCGAGACGACCCGAGACGACAGGACACGAGAGACACGACCCGAGACGACAGGACACGAGAGACACGACCCGAGACGACAGGACACGAGAGACACGACCCGAGACGACCCGAGACGACAGGACACGAGAGACACGACCCGAGACGACCCGAGACGACAGGACACGAGAGACACGACCCGAGACGAGAGGACACGAGAGACACGACCCGAGACGACCCGAGACGACAGGACACGAGAGACACGACCCGAGACGACAGGACAGGAGAGACACGACCCGAGACGACAGGACACGAGAGACACGACCCGAGACGACCCGAGACGACAGGACACGAGAGACACGACCCGAGAGGACAGGACACGAGAGACACGACGCGAGACGACAGGACACGAGAGACACGACCCGAGACGACAGGACACGAGAGACACGACCCGAGACGACAGGACACGAGACACACGACCCGAGACGACCCGAGAGACGACAGGACACGAGAGACACGACCCGAGACGACAGGACAGGAGACACACGACCCGAGACGACCCGAGACGACAGGACACGAGAGACACGACCCGAGACGACAGGACACGAGACACACGACCCGAGACGACCCGAGAGACGACAGGACACGAGAGACACGACCCGAGACGACAGGACAGGAGACACACGACCCGAGACGACCCGAGACGACAGGACACGAGAGACACGACCCGAGACGACCCGAGACGACAGGACACGAGAGACACGACCCGAGACGACCCGAGAGACGACAGGACACGAGACACACGACCCGAGACGACAGGACAGGAGACACACGACCCGAGACGACCCGAGACGACAGGACACGAGAGACACGGCGCGAGACGACAGGACACGAGAGACACGACCCGAGACGACAGGACACGAGAGACACGACCCGAGACGACCCGAGACGACAGGACACGAGAGACACGACCCGAGACGACAGGACACGAGAGACACGACCCGAGACGACCCGAGACGACAGGACACGAGAGACACGACCCGAGACGACAGGACACGAGAGACACGACCCGAGACGACCCGAGACGACAGGACACGAGAGACACGACCCGAGACGACAGGACACGAGAGACACGACCCGAGACGACAGGACACGAGAGACACGACCCGAGACGACAGGACACGAGAGACACGACCCGAGACGACAGGAGACGAGAGACACGACCCGAGACGACCCGAGACGACAGGACACGAGAGACACGACCCGAGACGACAGGACACGAGGGACACGACCCGAGACGACAGGACACGAGAGACACGACCCGAGACGACAGGAGACGAGAGACACGACCCGAGACGACCCGAGACGACAGGACACGAGAGACACGACCCGAGACGACAGGACACGAGGGACACGACCCGAGACGACAGGACACGAGAGACACGACCCGAGACGACAGGACACGAGAGACACGACCCGAGACGACAGGACACGAGAGACACGACCCGAGACGACAGGACACGAGAGACACGACCCGAGACGACAGGACACGAGAGACACGACCCGAGACGACAGGACACGAGAGACACGACCCGAGACGACAGGACACGAGAGACACGACCCGAGACGACCCGAGACGACAGGACACGAGAGACACGACCCGAGACGACAGGACACGAGAGACACGACCCGAGACGACAGGACAGGAGAGACACGACCCGAGACGACAGGACACGAGAGACACGACCCGAGACGACAGGAGACGAGAGACACGACCCGAGACGACCCGAGACGACAGGACACGAGAGACACGACCCGAGACGACAGGACACGAGAGACACGACCCGAGACGACAGGACAGGAGAGACACGACCCGAGACGACAGGACACGAGAGACACGACCCGAGACGACAGGAGACGAGAGACACGACCCGAGACGACCCGAGACGACAGGACACGAGAGACACGACCCGAGACGACAGGACACGAGAGACACGACCCGAGACGACAGGACACGAGAGACACGACCCGAGACGACAGGACAGGAGAGACACGACCCGAGACGACAGGACACGAGAGACACGACCCGAGACGACAGGACACGAGAGACACGACCCGAGACGACCCGAGACGACAGGACACGAGAGACACGACCCGAGACGACCCGAGACGACAGGACACGAGAGACACGGCGCGAGACGACAGGACACGAGAGACACGACCCGAGACGACCCGAGACGACAGGACACGAGAGACACGACCCGAGACGACAGGACACGAGAGACACGACCCGAGACGACAGGACACGAGAGACACGACCCGAGACGACAGGACACGAGAGACACGACCCGAGACGACCCGAGACGACAGGACACGAGAGACACGACCCGAGACGACCCGAGACGACAGGACACGAGAGACACGGCGCGAGACGACAGGACACGAGAGACACGACCCGAGACGACCCGAGACGACAGGACACGAGAGACACGACCCGAGACGACAGGACACGAGAGACACGACCCGAGACGACAGGACACGAGAGACACGACCCGAGACGACAGGACACGAGAGACACGACCCGAGACGACCCGAGACGACAGGACACGAGAGACACGACCCGAGACGACAGGACACGAGAGACACGACCCCGAGACGACCCGAGACGACAGGACACGAGAGACACGACGCGAGACGACCCGAGACGACAGGACACGAGAGACACGACCCGAGACGACCCGAGACGACAGGACACGAGAGACACGACCCGAGACGACAGGACACGAGAGACACGACCCGAGACGACCCGAGACGACAGGACACGAGAGACACGACCCGAGACGACAGGACACGAGAGACACGACCCGAGACGACAGGACACGAGAGACACGACCCGAGACGACAGGAGACGAGAGACACGACCCGAGACGACCCGAGACGACAGGACACGAGAGACACGACCCGAGACGACAGGACACGAGAGACACGACCCGAGACGACAGGACACGAGAGACACGACCCGAGAGACGACAGGACACGAGAGACACGACCCGAGACGACCCGAGACGACAGGACACGAGAGACACGACCCGAGACGACAGGACACGAGAGACACGACCCGAGACGACAGGACACGAGAGACACGACCCGAGACGACAGGACACGAGAGACACGACCCGAGACGACAGGACACCAGAGACACGACCCGAGACGACAGGACACGAGAGACACGACCCGAGACGACAGGACACGAGAGACACGACCCGAGACGACAGGACACGAGAGACACGACCCGAGACGACAGGACACGAGAGACACGACCCGAGACGACCCGAGACGACAGGACACGAGAGACACGGCGCGAGACGACCCGAGACGACAGGACACGAGAGGCACGACCCGAGACGACCCGAGACGACAGGACACGAGAGACACGGCGCGAGACGACAGGACACGAGAGACACGACCCGAGACGACAGGACACGAGAGACACGACCCGAGACGACCCGAGACGACAGGACACGAGAGACACGACCCGAGACGACAGGACACGAGAGACACGACCCGAGACGACAGGACACGAGAGACACGACCCGAGACGACAGGACACGAGAGACACGACCCGAGACGACCCGAGACGACAGGACACGAGAGACACGACCCGAGACGACAGGACACGAGACACACGACCCGAGACGACAGGACACGAGAGACACGACCCGAGACGACAGGACACGAGAGACACGACCCGAGACGACAGGACACGAGAGACACGACCCGAGACGACAGGACACGAGAGACACGACCCTGAGACGACAGTGACACGAGAGACACGACCCGAGACGACCCGAGACGACAGGACACGAGAGACACGACCCGAGACGACAGGACACGAGACACACGACCCGAGACGACAGGACACGAGAGACACGACCCGAGACGACAGGACACGAGAGACACGACCCGAGACGACAGGACACGAGAGACACGACCCGAGACGACAGGACACGAGAGACACGACCCGTAGACGACAGGACACGGGAGACACGACCCGAGACGACCCGAGACGACAGGACACGAGAGACACGGCGCGAGACGACAGGACACGAGAGACACGACCCGAGACGACAGTACACGAGACACACTACCCGAGACGACAGGACACGAGAGACACGACCCGAGACGACAGGACACGAGAGACACGACACGAGACGACCCGAGACGACAGTGACACGAGAGACACGACCCGAGACGAGAGGACACGAGAGACACGACCAGAGACGACAGGACACGAGAGACACGACCCGAGACGACAGGACACGAGAGACAAGACCCGAGACGACAGGACACGAGAGACACGACCCGAGACGACAGGGCACGAGAGACACGACCCGAGACGACAGGACACGAGAGACACGACCCGAGACGACCCGAGACGACAGGACACGAGAGACACGACCCGAGACGACCCGAGACGACAGGACACGAGAGACACGACCCGAGACGACAGGACACGAGAGACACGACCCGAGACGACAGGACACGAGAGACACGACCCGAGACGACAGGGCACGAGAGACACGACCCGAGACGACAGGACACGAGAGACACGACCCGAGACGACAGGACACGAGAGACACGACCCGAGACGACAGGACACGAGAGACACGACCCGAGACGACCCGAGACGACAGGACACGACGAGACACGACCCGAGACGACAGGACACGAGAGACACGACCCGAGACGACAGGACACGAGAGACACGACCCGAGACGACAGGACACGAGAGACACGACCCGAGACGACCCGAGACGACAGGACACGAGAGACACGACGCGAGACGACAGGACACGAGAGACACGACCCGAGACGACAGGACACGAGAGACACGACCCGAGACGACAGGACACGAGAGACACGACCAGAGACGACAGGACACGAGACACACGACCCTGAGACGACCCGAGACGACAGGACACGAGAGACACGACCCGAGACGACAGGACACGAGAGACACGACCCGAGACGACCCGAGACGACAGGACACGAGAGACACGACCCGAGACGACAGTGACACGAGAGACACGACCCGAGACGACAGGACACGAGAGACACGACCCGAGACGACAGGACACGAGAGACACGACCCGAGAAGACCCGAGACGACAGGACACGAGAGACACGGCGCGAGACGACAGGACACGAGAGACACGACCCTAGACGACAGGACACGAGAGACACGACCCGAGACGACAGGACACCAGAGACACGACCCGAGACGACAGGACACGAGAGACACGACCCGAGACGACAGGACACGAGAGACACGACCCGAGACGACAGGACACGAGAGACACGACCCGAGACGACAGGACACGAGAGACACGACCCGAGACGACCCGAGACGACAGGACACGAGAGACACGACCCGAGACGACAGGACACGAGAGACACGACCCGAGACGACAGGACACGAGAGACACGACCCGAGACGACAGGACACGAGAGACACGACCCGAGACGACCCGAGACGACAGGACACGAGAGACACGACCCGAGACGACAGGACACGAGACACACGACCCGAGACGACAGGACACGAGAGACACGACCCGAGACGACAGGACACGAGAGACACGACACGAGACGACCCGAGACGACAGACACGAGAGACACGACCCGAGACGAGAGGACACGAGAGACACGACCCGAGACGACAGGACACCAGAGACACGACGCGAGACGACAGGACACGAGAGACACGACCCGAGACGACCCGAGACGACAGGACACCAGAGACACGACGCGAGACGACAGGACACGAGAGACACGACCCGAGACGACAGGACACGAGAGACACGACCCGAGACGACAGGACACGAGAGACACGACCCGAGACGACAGGACACGAGAGACACGACCCGAGACGACAGGAGACGAGAGACACGACCCGAGACGACAGGACACGAGAGACACGACCCGAGACGACAGGACAGGAGAGACACGACCCGAGACGACAGGACACCAGAGACACGACGCGAGACGACAGGACACGAGAGACACGACCCGAGACGACCCGAGACGACAGGACACCAGAGACACGACGCGAGACGACAGGACACGAGAGACACGACCCGAGACGACAGGACACGAGAGACACGACCCGAGACGACAGGACACGAGAGACACGACCCGAGACGACAGGACACGAGAGACACGACCCGAGACGACAGGACACGAGAGACACGACCCGAGACGACAGGAGACGAGAGACACGACCCGAGACGACAGGACACGAGAGACACGACCCGAGACGACAGGACAGGAGAGACACGACCCGAGACGACAGGACACCAGAGACACGACGCGAGACGACAGGACACGAGAGACACGACCCGAGACGACCCGAGACGACAGGACACCAGAGACACGACGCGAGACGACAGGACACGAGAGACACGACCCGAGACGACAGGACACGAGAGACACGACCCGAGACGACAGGACACGAGAGACACGACCCGAGACGACAGGACACGAGAGACACGACCCGAGACGACAGGACACGAGAGACACGACCCGAGACGACAGGAGACGAGAGACACGACCCGAGACGACAGGACACGAGAGACACGACCCGAGACGACAGGACACGAGAGACACGACCCGAGACGACAGGACACCAGAGACACGACGCGAGACGACAGGACACGAGAGACACGACCCGAGACGACAGGACACGAGAGACACGACCCGAGACGACAGGACACGAGAGACACGACCCGAGACGACAGGACACGAGAGACACGACCCTGAGACGACAGGACACCAGAGACACGACCCGAGACGACAGGACCCGAGAGACACGACCCGAGACGACAGGACACGAGAGACACGACCCGAGACGACCCGAGACGACAGGACACCAGAGACACGACGCGAGACGACAGGACACGAGAGACACGA
The DNA here is from genome assembly GCF_013265735.2 of Oncorhynchus mykiss. Taxonomy (NCBI): domain Eukaryota; kingdom Metazoa; phylum Chordata; class Actinopteri; order Salmoniformes; family Salmonidae; genus Oncorhynchus; species Oncorhynchus mykiss. The sequence continues at coordinate 11,746 of NW_023494366.1, forward strand.
CCCGAGACGACAGGACACGAGAGACACGACCCGAGACGACAGGACACGAGAGACACGACCCGAGACGACCCGAGACGACAGGACACGAGAGACACGGCGCGAGACGACAGGACACGAGACACACGACCCGAGACGACAGGACACGAGAGACACGACCCGAGACGACCCGAGACGACAGGACACGAGAGACACGACCCGAGACGACCCGAGACGACAGGACACGAGAGACACGGCGCGAGACGACAGGACACGAGAGACACGACCCGAGACGACAGGACACGAGAGACACGACCCGAGACGACAGGACACGAGAGACACGACCCGAGACGACCCGAGACGACAGGACACGAGAGACACGACCCGAGACGACAGGACACGAGAGACACGACCCGAGACGACAGGACACGAGAGACACGACCCGAGACGACCAGCGAGACGACAGGACACGAGAGACACGACCCGAGACGACAGGACACGAGAGACACGACCCGAGACGACAGGACACGAGAGACACGACCCGAGACGACAGGACACGAGAGACACGACCCGAGACGACCCGAGACGACAGGACACGAGAGACACGACCCGAGACGACAGGACACGAGAGACACGACCCGAGACGACAGGACACGAGAGACACGACCCGAGACGACCCGAGACGACAGGACACGAGAGACACGACCCGAGACGACAGGACACGAGAGACACGACCCGAGACGACAGGACACGAGAGACACGACCCGAGACGACCCGAGACGACAGGACAGGAGAGACACGACCCGAGACGACGGGACACGAGAGACACGACCCGAGACGACAGGACAGGAGAGACACGACCCGAGACGACAGTACATGAGAGACACGACCCGAGACGACAGGACACGAGACACACGACCCGAGACGACCCGAGACGACAGGACACGAGAGACACGACCCGAGAGACGACAGGACACGAGAGACACGACCCGAGACGACCCGAGACGACAGGGCACGAGAGACACGACCCGAGACGACAGGACACGAGAGACACGACCCGAGACGACAGTGACACGAGAGACACGACCCGAGACGACAGGACACGAGAGACACGACCCGAGACGACAGGACACGAGAGACACGACCCGAGACGACCCGAGACGACAGGACACGAGAGACACGGCGCGAGACGACAGGACACGAGAGACACGACCCGAGACGACAGGACACGAGAGACACGACCCGAGACGACAGGACACCAGAGACACGACCCGAGACGACAGGACACGAGAGACACGACCCGAGACGACAGGACACGAGAGACACGACCCGAGACGACAGGACACGAGAGACACGACCCGAGACGACAGGACACGAGAGACACGACCCGAGACGACAGGACACGAGAGACACGACCCGAGACGACAGGACACGAGAGACACGACCCTAGACGACAGGACACGAGAGACACGACCCGAGACGACCCGAGACGACAGGACCCGAGAGACACGGCGCGAGACGACATGACCACGAGAGACACGACCCGAGACGACCCGAGACGACAGGACACGAGAGACACGGCGCGAGACGACAGGACACGAGAGACACGACCCGAGACGACAGGACACGAGAGACACGACCCGAGACGACAGGACACGAGAGACACGACCCGAGACGACAGGACACGAGAGACACGACCCGAGACGACCCGAGACGACAGGACACGAGAGACACGACCCGAGACGACAGGACACGAGACCCGACCCGAGACGACAGGACACGAGAGACACGACCCGAGACGACAGGACACGAGAGACACGACCCGAGACGAGAGGACACGAGAGACACGACCCGAGACGACAGGACACCAGAGACACGACGCGAGACGACAGGACACGAGAGACACGACCCGAGACGACAGGACACGAGAGACACGACCCGAGACGACCCGAGACGACAGGACACGAGAGACACGACCCGAGACGACCCGAGACGACAGGACACCAGAGACACGACGCGAGACGACAGGACACGAGAGACACGACCCGAGACGACAGGACACGAGAGACACGACCCGAGACGACAGGACACGAGAGACACGACCCGAGACGACAGGACACGAGAGACACGACCCGAGACGACCCGAGACGACAGGACACCAGAGACACGACGCGAGACGACAGGACACGAGAGACACGACCCGAGACGACCCGAGACGACAGGACACCAGAGACACGACGCGAGACGACAGGACACGAGAGACACCACCCGAGACGACCCGAGACGACAGGACACGAGAGACACGGCGCGAGACGACAGGACACGAGACACACGTACCCGAGACGACAGGACACGAGAGACACGACCCGAGACGACCCGAGACGACAGGACACGAGAGACACGACCCGAGACGACCCGAGACGACAGGACACGAGAGACACGGCGCGAGACGACAGGACACGAGAGACACGACCCGAGACGACAGGACACGAGAGACACGACCCGAGACGACAGGACACGAGAGACACGACCCGAGACGACCCGAGACGACAGGACACGAGAGACACGACCCGAGACGACAGGACACGAGAGACACGACCCGAGACGACAGGACACGAGAGACACGACCCGAGACGACAGGACACGAGAGACACGACCCGAGACGACCAGCGAGACGACAGGACACGAGAGACACGACCCGAGACTACAGGACACGAGAGACACGACCCGAGACGACAGGACACGAGAGACACGACCCGAGACGACCCGAGACGACAGGACCCGAGAGACACGGCGCGAGACGACAGGACACGAGAGACACGACCCGAGACGACCCGAGACGACAGGACACGAGAGACACTGGCGCGAGACGACAGGACACGAGAGACACGACCCGAGACGACAGGACACGAGAGACACGACCCGAGACGACAGGACACGAGAGACACGACCCGAGACGACAGGACACGAGAGACACGACCCGAGACGACCCGAGACGACAGGACACGAGAGACACGACCCGAGACGACAGGACACGAGACCCGACCCGAGACGACAGGACACGAGAGACACGACCCGAGACGACAGGACACGAGAGACACGACCCGAGACGACCCGAGACGACAGGACACGAGAGACACGACCCGAGACGAGAGGACACGAGAGACACGACCCGAGACGACAGACACCAGAGACACGACGCGAGACGACAGGACACGAGAGACACGACCCGAGACGACAGGACACGAGAGACACGACCCGAGACGACCCGAGACGACAGGACACGAGAGACACGACCCGAGACGACCCGAGACGACAGGACACCAGAACACGAACGCGAGACGACAAGGACACGAGAGACACGACCCGAGACGACAGGACACGAGAGACACGACCCGAGACGACAGGACACGAGAGACACGACCCGAGACGACAGGACACGAGAGACACGACCCGAGACTACCCTAGACGACAGGACACCAGAGACACGACGCGAGAAGACAGACACGAGAGACACGACCCGAGACGACCCGAGACGACAGGACACCAGAGACACGACCGGAGACTGACAGGACACGAGAGACACCACCCGAGACGACCCGAGACGACAGGACACGAGAGACACGGCGCGAGACGACAGGACACGAGACACACGACCCGAGACGACAGGACACGAGAGACACGACCCGAGACGACCCGAGACGACAGGACACGAGAGACACTGACCCGAGACTGACCCGAGACGACAGGACACGAGAGACACGGCGCGAGACGACAGGACACTAGAGACACGACCCGAGACGACAGGACACGAGAGACACGACCCGAGACGACAGGACACGAGAGACACGACCCGAGACGACCCGAGACGACAGGACACGAGAGACACGACCCGAGACGACAGGACACGAGAGACACGACCCGAGACGACAGGACACGAGAGACACGACCCGAGACGACAGGACACGAGAGACACGACCCGAGACGACCAGCGAGACGACAGGACACGAGAGACACGACCCGAGACGACAGGACACGAGAGACACGACCCGAGACGACAGGACACGAGAGACACGACCCGAGACGACAGGACACGAGTAGACACGACCCGAGACGACCCGAGACGACAGGACACGAGAGACACGACCCGAGACGACAGGACAGGAGAGACACGACCCGAGACGACGGGACACGAGAGACACGACCCGAGACGACAGGACAGGAGAGACACGACCCGAGACGACAGGTACAGAGAGACACGACCCGAGACGACAGGACAGGAGAGACACGACCCGAGACGACAGGACAGAGAGACACGACCCGAGACGACAGGACAGGAGAGGACACGACCCGAGACGACAGGACACGAGAGACACTGACCCGAGACTCGACAGTACAGGATGAGACACGACCCGAGACGACCCGAGACGACAGGGACACGAGAGGACACGACCCGAGACGACAGCGAGACGACAGGACAAGAGAGACACGACCCGAGACTACAGGACACGAGTAGTACACGACCAGACGACAGGACAGGAGAGACACTACCCGAGACGACAGGACAGGAGAGACACGACCCGAGACGACAGGACAGGAGAGACACGACCCGAGACGACCCGAGACGACAGGACACGAGAGCCACGACCCGAGACGACCCGAGACGACATTACAGGAGAGACACGACCCGAGACGACAGGACACGAGAGACACGACCCGAGACGACAGGACACGAGATGACACGACCCCGAGACGACCCGAGACGACATGACACGAGAGACACGTACCAGAGACGACAGGACAGGAGAGACACGACCCGAGACGACAGGACACGAGAGACACGACCCGAGACGACAGGACACGAGAGACACGACCCGCGACGACAGGACACGAGAGACAGACCGAGAGACCAGCGAGACGACAGGACACGAGAGACACGACCCGAGACGACATGACACGAGAGACACGACCCGAGAAGACATGACATAGCAGTACACGACCCGAGACGACAGGACACGAGAGACAGACCCGATGACGACAGGACACGAGAGACACGACCCGAGACGACAGGACACGAGAGACTACGACCCGAGACGACCTATGACGACATGGACACGACGAGACAGACCCGAGACGACAGGACACGAGAGACACGACCCTGAGACGACAGTACACGAGAGACACGACCCCAGACGACAGGACACGAGATGACACGACCCTGAGACGACAGGACAC
>NC_001717.1:0-16642 GCF_013265735.2 Oncorhynchus mykiss
ACGGCTACAGCTATGTACAACTGTAAATGTTATAACTTGTAAACCCAATGTTATACTACATCTATGTATAATATTACATATTATGTATTTACCCATATATAATACTGCTTGTGAGTAGTACATTATATGTATTATCAACATACGGTGATTTTTAACCCCTCATACATCAGCACAAATCCAAGGTTTACATTAAGCCAAACACGTGATAATAACCAACTAAGTTGTTTTAAACTGATTAATTGCTATATCAATAAAACTCCAATTAACACGGGCTCCGTCTTTACCCACCAACTTTCAGCATCAGTCCGGCTTAATGTAGTAAGAACCGACCAACGATTTATCGGTAGGCATACTCTTATTGATGGTCAGGGGCAGATATCGTATTAGGTCGCATCTCGTGAATTATTCCTGGCATTTGGTTCCTAAGTCAAGGGCTATCCTTAAGAAACCAGCCCCTGAAAGCCGAATGTAAAGCATCTGGTTAATGGTGTCAATCTTATTGCCCGTTACCCACCAAGCCGGGCGTTCTCTTATATGCATAGGGTTCTCTTTTTTTTTTCTTTTCCTTTCAGCTTGCATATACAAGTGCAAGCAAAGAAGTCTAACAAGGTCGAACTAGATCTTGAATTCCAGAGAACCCATGTATCATGGTGAAATGATATTCTATAAAGAATCACATACTTGGATATCAAGTGCATAAGGTCAATTATTTTCTTCACAGATACCTAAGATCGCTCCCGGCTTTTGCGCGGTAAACCCCCCTACCCCCCTAAGCTGAAAGATCCTTATGTTCCTGTTAAACCCCTAAACCAGGAAGTCTCAAATCAGCAATATTTTTTTTATACATTAATAAACTTTTATGCACTTTAGCATTTGGCACCGACAGCGCTGTAATGCGTACACTTCCATAAATAAAGTATACATTAATAAACTTTTCGATCCACTTTGTAGCACCTAGCACCAACAACGCTGTTATCAATGCCATTTCCACGCACAGCCCGCCGCTGACGTAGCTTAACTAAAGCATAACACTGAAGCTGTTAAGACGGACCCTAGAAAGTCCCGCTAGCACAAAGGCTTGGTCCTGACTTTACTATCAGCTCTAACTGAACTTACACATGCAAGTCTCCGCATTCCTGTGAGGATGCCCTTAATCCCTGCCCGGGGACGAGGAGCCGGCATCAGGCACGCCCAGGCAGCCCACGACGCCTTGCTAAGCCACACCCCCAAGGAAACTCAGCAGTGATAAATATTAAGCCATAAGCGAAAGCTTGACTTAGTTAAGGTTAAGAGGGCCGGTAAAACTCGTGCCAGCCACCGCGGTTATACGAGAGACCCTAGTTGATAACTACCGGCGTAAAGAGTGGTTATGGAAAATATTTAATAAAGCCGAACACCCCCTCAGCCGTCATACGCACCTGGGAGCACGAAGACCTACTGCGAAAGCAGCGTTTAACTATGCCTGACCCCACGACAGCTAAGAAACAAACTGGGATTAGATACCCACTATGCCTAGCCGTAAACCTTGATAGAAATATACAATTGATATCCGCCAGGGAACTACAAGCGCCAGCTTAAAACCCAAAGGACTTGGCGGTGCCTCAGACCCACCTAGAGGAGCCTGTTCTAGAACCGATAACCCCCGTTCAACCTCACCACCCCTTGTTTTACCCGCCTATATACCACCGTCGTCAGCTTACCCTGTGAAGGCCCCATAGTAGCAAAATGGGCAAAACCAAAACGTCAGGTCGAGGTGTAGCGCATGAGGTGGGAAGAAATGGGCTACATTCTCTAAATTAGAGCACTACGAACCACGCTGTGAAATCAGCGTCCGAAGGTGAAATTTAGCAGTAAACAGAAAACAGAGAGTTCTCTTGAAACTGGCTCTGAGGCGCGCACACACCGCCCGTCACTCTCCCCAAGTTCAACCTGTCCTTCTAACTAAGAAGTTAACCGAACAAAGGGGAGGCAAGTCGTAACATGGTAAGTGTACCGGAAGGTGCGCTTGGAATAACCAGAGTGTAGCTAAAATAGGAAAGCACCTCCCTTACACCGAGAAGACATCCGTGCAAATCGGGTCACCCTGAGCTGACTAGCTAGCCAACATATTTGGTCCAACACCACAACATACATACCCCAATAAAACTTAGAATTAAGTCAACAAACCATTTTTCCACCTTAGTAGGGGCGACCGAAAAGGAGATAATTGAGCAACAGAAAAAGTACCGCAAGGGGAAGCTGAAAGAGAATTGAAATAACCCATTTAAGCCTAGAGAAGCAGAGATTAAATCTCGTACCTTTTGCATCATGATTTAGCCAGCACACCTGAGCAAAGAGAACTTTAGTTTAGGCCCCCGAAACTAGACGAGCTACTCCGGGACAGCCTATTGTAGGGCCAACCCGTCTCTGTGGCAAAAGAGTGGGACGAGCCCCGAGTAGAGGTGATAAACCTATCGAGCCTAGTTATAGCTGGTTGCTTAGGAAATGAATAGAAGTTCAGCCCCCCGGCTTTCTTAGGACCTTAAGGTAAAACTAATATTGTCCCAAAGAAACCAGGAGAGTTAGTCAAAGGAGGTACAGCTCCTTTGAACAAGGACACAACCTTAACAGGCGGCTAAGGATCATAGTTCCAAGGTAACCTGTTACAGTGGGCCTAAGAGCAGCCACCTGCACAGAAAGCGTTAAAGCTCAGACAGATACAAACCTCTTATCCTGATAAGAAATCCCACCCCCCTAACCGTACTAAGCCGTTCCATGCCCCCATGGAAGAGATTATGCTAGAATGAGTAATAAGAGAGTACAACTCTCTCCCAGCACATGTGTAAGTCGGACCGGACCCCCCACCGACAAATAACGAACCCAAACCAAGAGGGAACTGTAGGCCAGAACAAACACCAAGAAAAACCTACACCAACAAATCGTTACCCCCACACAGGAGTGCCCCAAGGGAAAGACCCAAAGGAAGAGAAGGAACTCGGCAAACACAAGCCTCGCCTGTTTACCAAAAACATCGCCTCTTGCAAATCAAAACATAGAGGTCCGCCTGCCCTGTGACTATGGGTTTAACGGCCGCGGTATTTTGACCGTGCGAAGGTAGCGCAATCACTTGTCTTTTAAATGAAGACCTGTATGAATGGCATCACGAGGGCTTAGCTGTCTCCTCTTCCAAGTCAATGAAATTGATCTGCCCGTGCAGAAGCGGACATAAGCACATAAGACGAGAAGACCCTATGGAGCTTTAGACACCAGGCAGATCACGTCAAGCAACCTTGAATTAACAAGTAAAAACGCAGTAGACCCCTAGCCCATATGTCTTTGGTTGGGGCGACCGCGGGGGGAAAATTAAGCCCCCACTGTGGACTGGGGGGCACTGCCCCACCAGCCGAGAGCTACAGCTCTAAGCACCAGAATATCTGACCAAATATGATCCGGCGAACGCATTCAACGGACCGAGTTACCCTAGGGATAACAGCGCAATCCTCTCCCAGAGTCCCTATCGACGAGGGGGTTTACGACCTCGATGTTGGATCAGGACATCCTAATGGTGCAGCCGCTATTAAGGGTTCGTTTGTTCAACGATTAAAGTCCTACGTGATCTGAGTTCAGACCGGAGTAATCCAGGTCAGTTTCTATCTATGAAGTGATGTTTCCTAGTACGAAAGGACCGGAAAGAAGGGGCCCATGCTTGAGGCACGCCCCACCCCCACCTGATGAAGGCAACTAAAACAGACAAGGGGGCACACCAAGATTGCCTAAAAGAACGGCGCGCTAAGGTGGCAGAGCCCGGTAATTTGCGAGAGGCCTAAGCCCTCTTTCTCAGAGGTTCAAACCCTCTCCTTAGCTATGATTACCCTAATTACCCACGTTATTAATCCACTAGCATACATTGTACCCGTTCTGTTAGCAGTTGCTTTCCTCACCCTACTTGAACGAAAAGTCCTTGGGTACATGCAACTCCGAAAAGGGCCCAACATCGTCGGCCCCTACGGACTACTACAACCCATCGCAGACGGCCTAAAACTATTTATTAAAGAAACGGTTCGACCTTCCACCTCTTCACCCTTTCTATTTCTCGCTACACCCATACTTGCCCTTACACTTGCACTCACTCTATGAGCCCCCATACCTATTCCTTACCCTGTTACAGATCTTAACCTCGGAGTACTATTTGTACTTGCACTATCCAGCCTGGCCGTGTATTCTATTTTAGGGTCAGGATGGGCATCAAACTCCAAATACGCTTTAATTGGCGAACTCCGGGCAGTGGCACAAACTATTTCCTACGAAGTTAGCCTAGGCTTGATCTTACTCAGCGTAATTATCATCACGGGAGGATTTACTCTTCAAACCTTCAACGTAGCCCAAGAAAGCATCTGACTACTCGTGCCGGCCTGACCACTTGCCGCCATATGATACATTTCTACCCTCGCGGAGACAAACCGTGCACCCTTTGACCTCACAGAAGGAGAGTCAGAATTAGTCTCCGGATTCAATGTAGAATATGCTGGAGGGCCCTTTGCCCTATTTTTCCTAGCCGAATATGCTAATATCCTTCTAATAAATACGCTCTCAGCCGTCCTATTTTTAGGCGCATCCCACATCCCTGCTTTCCCTGAACTAACTGCCCTAAACCTAATAACGAAAGCCGCCCTCCTCTCCGTTGTATTTTTATGAGTACGAGCTTCCTACCCGCGATTTCGGTATGATCAACTCATACATTTAGTTTGGAAAAGCTTCCTACCCCTGACTCTGGCCCTTGTACTATGACATTTAGCACTTCCCATCGCACTAGCAGGCCTCCCCCCTCAGCTTTAGCCCGGAATTGTGCCTGAATGCTTAAGGACCACCTTGATAGCGTGGCTAATAGGGGTTCAAGTCCCCTCAATTCTAGAGAGAAGGGGCTCGAACCCATCCTCAAGAGATCAAAACTCTTGGTGCTTCCACTACACCACTTTCTAGTAAGGTCAGCTAATTAAGCTTTCGGGCCCATACCCCGAATATGTTGGTTAAAATCCTTCCCTTACTAATGAACCCCTACGTACTCACCATCTTACTTTCTAGCCTAGGACTAGGCACAGTCCTCACCTTTGCCAGCTCCCACTGACTACTTGCATGAATAGGCCTAGAAATCAATACCCTAGCCATTATCCCGATCATAGCGCAACAACACCACCCCCGAGCAATCGAAGCAACAACCAAGTATTTTTTGACACAAGCAACCGCCGCAGCAATAATCCTTTTTGCCAGCACCACCAACGCCTGACTAGTCGGGGAGTGAGAAATTCACCAGCTATCACACCCACTAGCAACTACAACAGTAATATTAGCCCTCGCCCTCAAACTTGGACTAGCACCCGTTCACTTCTGACTACCAGAAGTCCTTCAGGGACTTGAACTCACTACAGGATTAATCCTGTCGACCTGACAAAAACTCGCACCCTTTGCACTTATAATTCAAGTAGCCCCAACCATCAATTCTTCCCTACTTGTCACAATCGGCCTTCTATCAACACTTGTGGGAGGCTGAGGTGGACTTAATCAAACCCAACTACGTAAAATTCTAGCATATCTTCCAATTGCCCATCTAGGATGAATAGTACTAATTCTACAATTCGCACCCTCTCTCACACTCCTCAGTCTCTCCCTGTATATCGTCATGACATCTTCAGCCTTCCTCACATTAAAAACCAACAACTCTTTAACCATCAATACTCTCGCAACTTCATGAACTAAATCCCCGACCCTTGCCGCATTAACCGCTCTTGTATTATTGTCCCTTGGAGGTCTCCCCCCTCTCTCAGGCTTTATACCAAAATGACTTATTTTGCAAGAACTAACGAAACAGGGACTCCCACTATCTGCCACACTAGCTGCTATAACAGCCCTCCTAAGCCTTTACTTTTATCTACGACTCTGCTACGCCTTAACCCTCACTATTTATCCCAACACCCTAACTGCTACTGCCCCATGACGCCTCAACTTTACCATAATTACCCTACCCCTTTCAATTACTACTATTATAGCCCTAGGACTACTACCCCTCACACCAGCTGTGACTGCGATATTAGCTTTGTAATAAGGGCTTAGGATAGTACTTAGACCAAGAGCCTTCAAAGCTCTAAACGGGGGTGAAATCCCCCAGCCCTTGTAAGACTTGCAGGACTTTATCCCACATCTTCTGAATGCAACCCAGACACTTTAATTAAGCTAAAGCCTTTCTAGGTGGGAAGGCCTCGATCCTACAAACTCTTAGTTAACAGCTAAGCGCTCTATCCAGCGAGCATCCATCTACTTTCCCCCGCCCCCGGGGGGGGGAGCGAGGCGGGGAAAGCCCCGGCAGGCTATTAGCCTACTTCTTCAGATTTGCAATCTAACGTGTGGTACACCACAGGGCTTGATAAGGAGAGGAGTCAAACCTCTGTTTATGGAGCTACAATCCACCGCTTAAGCTCTCAGCCACCCATCCTGTGGCAATCACACGATGATTTTTCTCAACCAACCACAAAGACATTGGCACCCTCTATTTAGTATTTGGTGCCTGAGCCGGGATAGTAGGCACCGCCCTGAGTCTACTGATTCGGGCGGAACTAAGCCAGCCGGGCGCTCTTCTGGGGGATGACCAAATCTATAACGTGATCGTCACAGCCCATGCCTTCGTTATGATTTTCTTTATAGTCATGCCAATTATAATCGGGGGCTTTGGAAACTGATTAATTCCCCTAATAATCGGAGCCCCTGATATGGCATTCCCTCGAATAAATAACATAAGCTTCTGACTCCTTCCTCCATCCTTTCTCCTCCTCCTGTCTTCATCAGGAGTTGAAGCCGGCGCGGGTACTGGATGAACAGTATACCCCCCTCTAGCCGGCAACCTCGCCCACGCAGGAGCCTCTGTTGATTTAACTATCTTCTCCCTTCATTTAGCTGGAATCTCCTCAATTTTAGGAGCCATTAATTTTATTACGACCATTATTAACATAAAACCTCCAGCCATCTCTCAGTACCAAACCCCCCTATTCGTTTGAGCCGTGCTAGTTACTGCTGTCCTTCTGTTACTTTCCCTCCCCGTCCTGGCAGCAGGCATTACTATGTTACTTACAGACCGAAATCTAAACACCACTTTCTTTGACCCGGCAGGCGGGGGAGATCCAATTTTATACCAACACCTCTTTTGATTCTTCAGCCACCCAGAGGTCTATATTCTCATCCTCCCAGGCTTTGGTATAATTTCACACATCGTTGCGTACTACTCCGGCAAAAAGGAACCCTTCGGGTATATAGGAATGGTCTGAGCTATAATAGCCATCGGGTTGTTAGGATTTATCGTTTGAGCCCACCATATGTTCACTGTAGGGATAGACGTGGACACTCGTGCTTACTTTACATCTGCCACCATGATTATCGCTATCCCCACAGGAGTAAAAGTATTTAGCTGACTAGCTACACTACACGGAGGCTCAATCAAATGAGAAACACCACTTCTTTGAGCCTTAGGGTTTATTTTCCTGTTCACAGTGGGTGGACTTACAGGTATTGTCCTTGCTAACTCCTCATTAGACATTGTTCTACATGACACTTATTACGTAGTTGCTCATTTCCACTACGTACTATCTATAGGAGCTGTATTTGCCATTATAGGCGCTTTCGTACACTGGTTCCCGCTATTTACAGGGTACACCCTCCACAGCACATGAACCAAAATCCATTTTGGAATTATATTTATCGGTGTAAATTTAACCTTTTTCCCACAGCATTTCCTAGGCCTCGCAGGGATACCACGACGGTACTCTGATTACCCAGACGCCTATACACTGTGAAACACTGTATCCTCAATCGGATCCCTTGTATCCCTAGTAGCTGTAATTATGTTCCTATTTATTCTTTGAGAAGCTTTTGCTGCCAAACGAGAGGTAGCATCAATCGAACTAACTTCAACAAACGTAGAATGACTACACGGATGCCCCCCACCCTACCACACATTTGAAGAACCAGCATTTGTCCAAGTACAAGCAAACTAACGAGAAAGGGAGGAATTGAACCCCCATGTGCTGGTTTCAAGCCAACCGCATAACCACTCTGCCACTTTCTTCTATAAGACACTAGTAAAACTAGTCTATTACACTGCCTGGTCAAGGCAAAATTGTGGGTTAAACCCCGCGTGTCTTAAGCACTTAGCTAGAATGGCACATCCCTCACAACTAGGATTCCAAGACGCGGCCTCCCCTGTAATAGAAGAACTTCTTCATTTCCACGACCACGCTCTTATGATTGTTCTTCTTATCAGCACACTAGTGCTTTATATCATCGTAGCAATAGTCTCTACTAAACTTACTAATATGTATATCCTTGATTCTCAAGAAATCGAGATCGTTTGGACTGTCCTCCCAGCAGTTATCCTTATTCTCATCGCTCTCCCTTCCCTCCGAATTCTCTATCTTATGGACGAAATTAACGACCCCCACCTTACTATTAAAGCAATAGGCCACCAATGATATTGAAGCTATGAATATACCGACTACGAAGATTTAGGCTTTGACTCTTACATAGTCCCCACTCAAGATTTAGTGCCAGGCCAATTCCGTCTTCTAGAGACAGATCATCGAATAGTTGTCCCTGTAGAATCCCCAATCCGAGTTCTCGTCTCAGCTGAAGACGTCCTTCACTCCTGAGCCGTTCCTTCTTTAGGTGTAAAGATAGACGCAGTTCCAGGACGATTAAACCAAACAGCCTTTATTGCCTCTCGACCTGGAGTATTCTACGGACAATGTTCTGAGATCTGCGGGGCTAACCATAGCTTCATACCTATCGTTGTTGAAGCGGTACCCCTAGAACACTTCGAGAAATGATCCACTATGATACTTGAAGATGCCTCACTAAGAAGCTAAATCGGGAATAGCGTTAGCCTTTTAAGCTAAAGATTGGTGGCCCCCAACCACCCCTAGTGACATGCCCCAACTCAACCCCGCCCCCTGATTTGCTATTTTAGTATTCTCGTGACTGGTTTTCCTAACTGTTATTCCCCCAAAAGTCCTTGGCCACACTTTCACAAATGAGCCTACCTCACAAAGCACTGAAAAAGCTAAGCCCGAACCCTGAAACTGACCATGACACTAAGCTTCTTCGACCAATTTATGAGCCCCACATACCTAGGTATCCCACTTATCGCCGTAGCATTAACCCTCCCATGAATTCTTTTCCCTACCCCCTCTGCCCGATGATTAAACAACCGCCTAATTACCCTGCAAGGGTGGTTCATCAACCGATTTACCCAGCAACTTCTTTTACCGCTAAATCTAGGCGGTCACAAGTGAGCAGCTCTACTAACTTCCCTCATACTATTTCTTATTACCCTAAATATACTTGGCCTACTTCCATATACATTCACCCCGACCACACAGCTCTCCCTAAATATGGGCCTCGCAGTCCCACTGTGGCTTGCTACAGTAATTATCGGCATACGAAACCAACCTACGGCCGCCCTCGGCCATTTATTGCCTGAAGGAACCCCCGTTCCACTGATCCCAGTACTGATCATTATCGAAACAATTAGCCTTTTTATCCGCCCCGCCCTTGGCGTACGACTTACAGCCAATCTCACAGCAGGCCACCAACTAATTGCTACAGCAGCCTTTGTTCTTCTACCTATAATACCTACAGTAGCAATCCTAACTTCTATTGTCCTCTTTCTACTCACCCTTCTCGAAATCGCCGTAGCCATGATTCAAGCCTACGTTTTTGTCTTACTCCTAAGCCTCTATTTACAAGAAAACGTTTAATGGCACACCAAGCACACGCATACCACATGGTTGACCCAAGCCCCTGACCTCTGACCGGCGCAATTGCCGCCCTTTTACTTACATCAGGCACTGCAGTCTGATTCCATTTCCACTCGCTCACACTTCTTACCTTAGGTAACATTCTCTTACTTCTAACCATATACCAATGATGGCGGGATATCATCCGAGAAGGTACCTTTCAAGGACACCACACGCCCCCAGTCCAAAAAGGGCTACGATATGGCATAATCTTATTTATTACCTCCGAGGTATTCTTTTTCTTAGGTTTCTTCTGAGCCTTCTACCACGCCAGCCTCGCCCCCACACCTGAATTAGGAGGTTGCTGACCCCCCGCAGGTATTACTACTCTAGACCCCTTTGAGGTACCCCTTCTTAATACTGCAGTCCTTCTAGCATCTGGTGTCACCGTAACATGAGCCCACCACAGCATCATAGAAGGTGAACGAAAACAAACCATTCAAGCTCTTACTCTCACTATCTTACTGGGATTTTACTTCACTTTCCTACAAGGTATAGAATACTACGAAGCCCCATTTACAATCGCTGACGGCGTATACGGCTCTACTTTCTTTGTCGCTACAGGATTCCATGGCCTACACGTAATTATTGGCTCTACCTTTCTGGCCGTTTGCCTTCTACGACAAGTTCAATACCACTTTACATCTGAACATCATTTTGGCTTTGAAGCTGCTGCCTGATATTGACACTTTGTAGACGTTGTATGGCTCTTCCTATACGTCTCTATTTACTGATGAGGCTCATAATCTTTCTAGTATTAATACGTATAAGTGACTTCCAATCACCCGGTCTTGGTTAAAATCCAAGGAAAGATAATGAATTTAATCACAACAATCATCACTATTACCATCACATTATCCGCAGTACTAGCCACTATTTCTTTCTGATTACCACAAATCTCCCCAGACGCAGAGAAGTTATCCCCCTACGAATGTGGATTTGACCCCTTAGGGTCCGCCCGCCTGCCCTTCTCCTTACGCTTCTTTCTAATCGCGATCTTATTCCTCCTATTTGATCTAGAAATCGCCCTCCTTTTGCCCCTACCTTGAGGGGATCAACTCCACACCCCGACCCTGACACTCATCTGATCCACTGCCGTTCTAGCCCTTCTTACTCTTGGCTTAATCTATGAATGAACCCAAGGAGGCTTAGAATGAGCCGAGTACGGAGTTAGTCCAAAACAAGACCCTTGATTTCGGCTCAAAAGACCATGGTTTAAGTCCATGACCGCCTTATGACACCAGTACACTTCAGCTTTACCTCAGCCTTTATTTTAGGGCTTATAGGACTCGCGTTTCACCGCACCCACCTTCTCTCAGCCCTTCTATGCCTAGAAGGAATAATACTCTCTCTATTCATCGCCCTCTCCCTCTGAGCCCTCCAAATGGAAGCGACTGGCTACTCAGTGGCCCCGATACTTCTCCTAGCGTTCTCAGCCTGTGAAGCCAGCGCAGGGTTAGCCCTACTAGTAGCAACTGCACGAACACACGGCACAGACCGCCTCCAAAGCTTAAACCTCCTCCAATGTTAAAGATCCTCATCCCCACACTCATGCTTTTTCCAACGATCTGACTCAGCCCCGCGAAATGATTATGAACTACATCAATCGCCCAAAGTTTAATTATTGCCCTAGCAAGTTTATCCTGACTTAAATGATCGTCAGAAACCGGATGATCCTCCTCCAACCTCTATTTAGCAACTGACCCCCTATCAACACCCCTGCTAGTATTAACCTGCTGACTACTTCCCCTTATAATTCTTGCTAGCCAAAGCCACCTCTCTCCTGAACCCTTAAATCGCCAGCGAGCCTACATCTCCCTCCTGGTCTCCCTTCAAACGTTTCTAGTATTAGCATTCGGGGCCACTGAAATTATCATATTTTACGTCATATTCGAAGCCACGCTACTCCCCACCCTTATTATTATCACCCGATGAGGAAATCAAACTGAACGCCTCAATGCCGGTACCTACTTCTTATTTTATACCCTAGCTGGCTCCCTACCCCTCCTCGTGGCCCTGCTTCTTATACAAAACGACAACGGAACCCTATCTATGTTTACCCTGCAGTATACGCAACCCCTACACCTTCTAACGTGAGGAGATAAACTGTGATGAGCTGCCTGCCTTTTAGCCTTCCTTGTAAAAATACCCCTATACGGTGTTCACCTTTGACTCCCAAAAGCCCACGTAGAAGCTCCAATCGCCGGATCCATAATCCTAGCGGCTGTTCTCCTCAAGCTGGGAGGATACGGCATAATACGTATAATAGTTATACTAGACCCGTTAACCAAAGAACTGGCCTACCCCTTTATTGTTTTGGCCTTGTGAGGTATCATTATAACAGGATCTATTTGCCTACGTCAAACAGACCTGAAATCACTAATCGCATACTCTTCAGTCGGCCACATAGGATTAGTCGCAGGGGGTATTTTAATTCAAACACCTTGAGGATTTACTGGTGCAATTATTCTCATAATCGCACACGGCCTTGCCTCCTCAGCGCTATTCTGCTTAGCCAATACTAGCTACGAACGCACCCACAGCCGAACCATACTACTTGCCCGAGGAATACAAATAATTCTCCCCTTAATAACCACTTGGTGATTTGTAGCTAGTTTAGCAAATCTGGCCCTCCCCCCTCTCCCCAACCTAATAGGAGAACTAATAATCATCACTTCTATATTTAACTGGTCGTATTGAACCCTTATTCTCACGGGACTAGGCACGTTAATTACAGCAAGCTACTCCCTTTATCTGTTCTTAATAACTCAACGGGGACCCCTACCTTCCCATATTATTGCTCTTGAACCCACCCACACCCGAGAACACCTACTTATTATTCTGCACCTCATCCCAATTGTCCTTCTAATCCTAAAGCCTGAGCTCATGTGAGGCTGATGTTTCTGTAGATATAGTTTAACCAAGACATTAGATTGTGATTCTAAAAATAGAGGTTAAAATCCTCTTATCCACCGAGAGAAATCTGTTGATAACAGAGACTGCTAATCTTCTGCCCCCTCAGTTAAATTCTGTGGTTCACTCGTGCTTCTAAAGGATAATAGCTCATCCATTGGTCTTAGGAACCAAAACTCTTGGTGCAAATCCAAGTAGCAGCTATGCACCCGACTACACTCATCTTAAGCTCATCCCTTTTAATAATCTTCACACTTCTAATTTATCCTCTTATTACCACCCTCACCCCAACCCCCCAACACAAAAACTGGGCCCTTACTCACGTAAAAACTGCTATCAAAATAGCCTTCCTAGTGAGCCTGCTCCCCCTTTTTGTCTTCCTAGACCAAGGAACCGAAACTATCGTGACTAACTGACAATGAATAAACACCACAACCTTTGACATTAACCTTAGCTTTAAATTTGACCACTACTCCATTATTTTTACCCCTATTGCCCTGTACGTAACCTGATCTATTCTAGAATTCGCATCCTGATATATACACGCCGACCCCAACATAAACCGATTCTTTAAGTACCTCCTCCTCTTCCTAATCGCCATAATTATTTTAGTAACCGCCAACAACATGTTCCAACTATTTATCGGCTGAGAGGGAGTCGGAATTATATCATTTCTCCTCATTGGATGATGACACGGACGAGCTGACGCTAACACAGCTGCTATACAAGCTGTAATTTACAACCGAGTAGGAGACATCGGACTTATCCTAAGTATAGCCTGGTTCGCAACAAACCTAAACTCCTGAGAAATTCAACAAATATTTGCCTCTTCAAAAGGACTTGACCTCACACTCCCTCTTATAGGCCTCATTCTAGCCGCCACCGGCAAATCAGCGCAATTTGGACTTCACCCGTGACTTCCCTCCGCGATAGAGGGTCCTACGCCGGTATCTGCCCTACTACACTCCAGCACCATGGTCGTGGCGGGCATCTTCCTATTAATTCGACTCCACCCTCTAATAGAAGATAACCAAACAGCCTTAACCGTATGCTTATGCCTAGGAGCCCTAACTACCCTCTTCACCGCTACCTGCGCCCTCACCCAAAATGACATCAAAAAAATTGTCGCATTCTCTACATCCAGCCAACTAGGGCTTATAATAGTCACCATCGGACTTAATCAACCACAACTAGCCTTCCTCCACATCTGCACCCACGCATTCTTTAAAGCTATACTTTTCCTATGCTCAGGCTCAATTATTCATAGTTTAAACGATGAGCAAGACATTCGAAAAATAGGTGGTATACACAACCTCACCCCCTCTACATCCTCTTGCCTCACAATCGGAAGCCTTGCACTAACTGGCACCCCATTCTTAGCTGGGTTCTTCTCCAAAGACGCTATTATTGAAGCCTTAAACACCTCCCACCTCAACGCCTGAGCCCTTACTCTTACCTTACTAGCCACCTCATTTACTGCCATTTATAGCCTCCGAGTCATCTTTTTTGTCTCCATAGGACACCCCCGCTTTACGGCAACAGCCCCTGTTAATGAAAATAACCCATCCGTAATTAACCCAATCAAGCGACTAGCCTGAGGAAGCATCATTGCGGGGCTTCTAATTACCTCAAACTTCCTACCCACCAACACCCCCGTAATAACCATGCCCACCCACTTAAAATTAGCCGCTCTCCTGGTTACTATCTCGGGCCTTCTCATTGCATTAGAACTTGCGTCACTAACTAACAAACAATTTAAACTACACCCAACCCTTACACTACATAACTTCTCCAACATACTGGGATTCTTCCCCGCCATCATCCACCGATTGACCCCAAAGCTAAACTTAACTTTAGGACAAACCATCGCCAGCCAAATGGTAGATCACACATGATTTGAGAAAGTAGGTCCGAAGGAATTATTTCAACTCACCTGCCTAATAGTCACAACAACAAGTAATATCCAACAAGGCATAATTAAAACATACCTCACCCTATTTTTCCTTTCAACAACTCTAGCTGTTCTATTAACATTAACCTAAACTGCTCGAAGCGCCCCCCGACTCAATCCCCGTGTTAATTCCAACACCACAAAAAGTGTTAATAGGAGTACCCACGCGCACGCAATTAATATCCCCCCTCCATGAGAGTATATCAATGCCACCCCACTTGTATCCCCACGCAATACAGAAAACTCCTTAAACTCGTCCACTGCTACCCATGAGGTTTCATACCACCCACCCCAGAATAGACCTGCCACCAACACCACCCCCACCGTATATACCACCACATACCCTAAGACCGAACGATCCCCTCAAGACTCCGGAAAAGGCTCAGCAGCCAAAGCCGCTGAATAAGCAAATACCACAAGCATCCCCCCCAAGTAAATCAAAAATAGTACTAAAGACAAGAAAGATCCCCCGTGACCCACCAAAACCCCACAACCCACACCTGCTGCTACAACCAACCCCAAAGCAGCAAAGTAAGGTGCAGGGTTAGATGCAACAGCTACAAGCCCTAAAACCAGCCCTAAAAGAAACAAAGACACAAGATAAGTCATAATTCCTGCTCGGACTCTAACCGAAACTAATGACTTGAAAAACCACCGTTGTTATTCAACTACAAGAACCTAATGGCCAACCTCCGAAAAACCCACCCTCTCCTAAAAATCGCTAATGACGCACTAGTCGACCTCCCAGCACCTTCTAATATCTCAGTCTGGTGAAACTTTGGCTCACTACTAGGCCTATGTTTAGCTACCCAAATTCTTACCGGGCTCTTCCTAGCCATGCACTATACCTCCGACATTTCAACAGCTTTCTCCTCTGTTTGCCACATCTGCCGAGATGTTAGTTACGGCTGACTCATTCGAAACATCCATGCCAACGGAGCATCTTTCTTTTTTATCTGTATTTATATACATATCGCCCGAGGACTTTACTACGGCTCGTACCTCTACAAAGAAACCTGGAATATCGGAGTTGTACTTTTACTTCTCACTATAATAACTGCCTTTGTAGGCTACGTCCTCCCGTGAGGACAAATATCATTCTGAGGGGCCACTGTAATTACAAACCTCCTCTCAGCTGTACCATACGTAGGAGGCGCCCTAGTACAATGAATTTGAGGGGGCTTCTCCGTTGACAACGCCACTCTAACACGATTTTTCGCCTTTCACTTCCTATTCCCCTTCGTCATTGCAGCCGCTACGGTCCTTCACCTTCTGTTCCTTCATGAAACAGGATCTAATAACCCTGCAGGGATTAACTCTGATGCTGATAAAATCTCATTCCACCCTTACTTCTCATACAAAGATCTCCTAGGATTCGTAGCCATACTCCTAGGCCTAACATCCTTAGCTCTTTTTGCACCAAATCTCCTAGGGGACCCAGACAATTTTACGCCTGCCAACCCCCTAGTGACCCCACCTCATATTAAACCCGAATGATACTTCCTATTCGCTTACGCAATCCTACGATCCATCCCCAACAAGCTGGGAGGAGTACTTGCCCTTTTATTCTCGATCCTTGTCCTCATGGTTGTCCCCATCCTACACACTTCTAAACAACGAGGACTTACCTTTCGACCACTCACCCAATTCTTATTTTGGGCCTTAGTAGCAGATATACTCATCCTCACCTGAATCGGAGGCATACCTGTAGAACACCCCTTCATTATTATCGGACAAGTCGCCTCTGTAATTTACTTCACCATCTTCCTAGTTCTTTCCCCCTTAGCCGGCTGGGCCGAAATTAAAGCCCTCCAATGAGCCTGCCCTAGTAGCTCAGCGCCAGAGCGCCGGTCTTGTAATCCGGAAGTCGGAGGTTAAAACCCTCCCTAGTGCTCAGAGAGAGGAGATTTTAACTCCCACCCTTAACTCCCAAAGCTAAGATTCTAAATTAAACTACCCTCTG